>NC_041392.1:33516025-33516863 GCF_002162155.2 Triticum dicoccoides
GGGGGGGCAGCAGGTGGTAGGCTGCAGGTTACGCGAGGAAGAAGAAGAGGTTGAAAATGAACAATGCCCGGTCTGTTTTCCGGCGTTGGATGAAGATCTAGCAGTTCTGAATGCAAATGACCGTTGCAATACTTTCTTCCAGGTGCCTCATGTATAGGCTACCTTAGTTTAGATATTGTAATTGTACAAAAGCCCAGAGGCCCAATTATTTTCTTTGAAAGGAAGCTTATTCCCCTGCCATAACAAGATTACTGAAGTGTTTCGCCCCGGAGCCACCAAAGAGCTGCTTCCTCGAAGATTCTGTTAAATTATGATCCAAATTCTAGTATCGTATTGGACTAGACATAATACATACGGTGTGGGCCTTTTGCGTTGGTAAGGACGCGTACGAGTACAACTCGTTTACTTGTCCTACAAGGACTCCTATGTGTTGCCCCTCATATATACCCCATGTAGTCACACCTCAGACGGTCTGTCGTCTCATGCTTGTAATACTCCTCCTCATAGTGATTGCACTTTCATGCGTCCGTGGTTTTCTCCCGCAAGGGTTTCCACGTAAAAATCCGTGTCTCTCTGTCTCGTTTATTCTCGTTATTATCTAACAAGTGGTATACAGAACTGAGGTTTCTATACGAGATTTGAGAGGAGAGAGTCAGGGTTTCGTCGTGTGCGCCGCTGCACCCGAGCACCGGATCGATTTCCCCTGCGTCGCCCTACGCAGAATCCGAGACCGACAGGACTTCATACGCAAGCAGTTGTCCGAGGCCGACACAAACTTCGGCCGCGCTGTCGCATCAAATTGTAAAGGCGCTGGGTTCCTTCGCTGCGGTGTACAAAG
>NC_041392.1:33517079-33527396 GCF_002162155.2 Triticum dicoccoides
CACGTGAAGGATCAAGAAATAGTACAAGGTCAGATCAGCTAGCTACTAGTACTATTCGTCACGTCAAGCTACAGTTCAGGATTTTTTGGTCTTCGGTGTGCTACGTGCACCCAGCGTATCAGGTGCTATCTGTTTTACTTTTTTGTTTGCTCCGCATATTAATTTCTGTCAAGAATTTTTCTACCAGCTTGTACTATTTTGTGCATAGTTTATCGACTCGTGGCATCCATGAAGTACGATCTTTCGCTGCTGGACCGTGACACAAGGTTTACCATATGGCAAGTCAAGATGCGGGCGTTGTTGGCACATGCCGACTATGATGTAGCACTGGACAGTTTTGGAAAGAACCGAATTGAGGACTGGACTGCTGAGGAGAAAAGAATTGATTGTAACGCTTTGTCACAAATTCAACTCCATTTGCATAATAATATTTTACAGGAAGTTTTGAGCGAGAAAACTGTCGTCGCTCTATGGTTAAAGCTGGAAGGGATTTGCATGACTAAAGATCTCACCAGCAAGATGCATCTGAAGCAAAAATTATTCCTGCACAGGTTACCCGAGGGAGGTAATGTTTTGAATCATATTTCAGAATTTAAGGATATTATATCCGATCTAGCTGCAATGGAGGTGAAGTATGAAGAGGAAGATACTGCTTTAATGTTACTTTGTTCACTGCCAAGTTTTTATACCAATTTTAGAGACACCATATTATACAGTCGTGATACTCTCACGCTTAATGAAGTTTATGAAGCTTTGAACTCTAAGGAGAAGATGAAATTAATGGTGCCTCATGATGGTTCAAGTTCATCCCAAGCAGAGAGATTATCTGTTCGTGGCAGGACAAAGGAGAAGAACTCCAATAATGGAAACAGAGGGAAAAGTAAGAACGGCTACCGGGGCCGGTCGCAATCCAGAGACAAGAAGTATTGCAGGTATTGCAAAAGAGACGGGAATGACATCTTTGAGTGTTTCAAGTTGCAGAATAAGGAAAAGAGGAAAGGTAACAAACAAGGTGAAAATTCTGCTGACGTTGCTCGTGATGATAGTTCCGATGATGCTCTTGTCGTTATTGCTGGATGTGCTGAGACCAATGATGAGTGGGTACTTGACACTGCATGCACTTTTCATATGATGCTCTTGGTTTAATACTTTTGATTCCACTACTTCTGCTGGTTCCGTTTTGGGTTTTGATAATTCACCATGCAAGATTGAAGGCATAGGTTCTATTCGAATCAAGATGTTTGATGGCATAATCGGAACTTTGACAGATGTTCGGTATATTCCGAAGATGAAGAGAAATCTTATTTCTATGAGTGCCCTTGATGCAAAGGGGTACAAATATTCAGGTGGAGATAGTGTTTTGAAGGTCACCAAAGGCTCCCTTGTTGTGATTAAAGGTGACTTAAGTTCGACCAATGGTCTTTATTACCTTCGAGGTTCTACCGTTTCAGGTAACGCTACTCCAGCTGTTTCAAAGAATTCTGATTGTGATGCTGCTAACCTTTGGCATATGGGTCTTGGACATATGAGTGAACTTGGTTTAGCAGAGTTAAATAAAGAGGTCTTCTTGATGGATATGAACCTGGTAAATTGAAATTTTGTGAGCATTGTATCTTCGGCAAGCACAAAAGGGTGAAGTTCAATACTTCGACTCATACAACCGAAGGTATTCTTGATTATGTGCATTCTGATTTATGGGGACCATCTCGCAAGAAGTCACTAGGTGGTGCTAGTTACATGCTGACTATTATTGATGATTATTCGAGAAAAGTTTGGCCTTATTTCTTGAAGCATAAATATGAAGCATTCTCAGCATTTAAGGAGTGGAAGATTATGATTGAAAGGCAGACTGAAAAGAAGGTAAAAATACTTCGCACTGATAATGGTATGGAATTCTGTTCTAAGCAATTTAAGAATTATTGCAAGTTTGAAGGCATTGTTAGACATTACACCGTTCCTTATACTCCTCAACAAAACGGTGTTGCTGAGCGTATGAACATGACCATTATTTCCAGAGCCCGTTGCATGTTGTCCAATGCAGGTTTGCATAGGCGTTTTTTGGCTGAGGCCGCTTCCACTGCTTGTTATCTCATTAACCGTTCACCATTTATTGCTCTTAATAAGAAAACTCCAATTGAGGTATGGTCTGGTTCACCTGCTGATTATTCACAGTTGAGAGTTTTTGGTTGCACTTCTTATGCTCATGTTGATAATGGAGAATTGGAGCCTAGGGCTGTTAAGTGCATCTTTCTTGGTTATAAGTCTGGTGTTAAAGGTTTTAAATTATGGAATCCTGAAACCCAGAAGGTTGTTATTAGCAGAAATGTTATCTTTAATGAATCTGCTATGTTACATGATGTTTCATCTACTAATGTTCCCGTTGAGAGTGAACAGCAGCCTATTGTTCAGGAGCCTACTTTTCAGGTGGAGCATGTTATTGATTCAGGTGATACATCTGGTAATGAAATTGTTGATGCACATGATGAACCCATCGTTAATGATGATAATGTCACTCCCACTCCAAATCAGCCTATTGTTCCACCCAGTTGGAATCTTGCACGTGACAGAGTTAGGCGGGGTACTAACAAACCTGACAGGTTAATTGAAGAGTGCAATATTGTTTCTTTTGCTTTATCTGTTGCAGAAGAAATTGAAGGTAATGCTGAGCCTTCTTCATATTCCGAGTCTATTATTTCTAGTGATAGTAATAAGTGGATGACCGCTATGCATGATGAGATGGAATCACTTGAAAAGAATGGCACTTGGGATTTAGTAAGATTACCTAGAGAGAAGAAACATATTCGTTGCAAGTGGGTTTTCAAGAGGAAAGAAGGTGTTTCTCCTAATGATGAGACAAGATATAAAGCAAGGTTAGTTGCTAAAGGTTACAGTCAGATTCCAGGTATTGACTATAACGAAGTCTTTTCTCCTGTTGTGAAGCATAGCTCTATTCGCACTTTACTCAGTATTGTTGCCATGCATGATCTTGAGCTTGAACAATTGGATGTTAAAACTGCATTCTTACATGGAGAATTAGAAGAGGATATTTATATGGAACAACCTGAAGGTTTTGTTATTCCTGGAAAAGAAAAGCTTGTCTGTAAGTTAAAGAAATCTCTTTATGGATTGAAGCAATCCCCTAGACAGTGGTACAAGAGATTTGACACCTTTATGCTCTCTCAAGGTTTCAAAAGGTCTAATTATGATAGTTGTGTTTATTTGAAAACTGTCAAAGGTTCAACTATTTATTTGCTTCTTTATGTTGATGATATGCTAATTGCTTGAAAGAGTATGTCACAGATTAATGAACTAAAGAAGCAATTGAGTAATGAATTTGAGATGAAGGATTTGGGTGCAGCAAAGAAAATACTTGGCATGGAAATATCCAGAGATAGACCGTCTGGAAAAGTATATCTAAGTCAGAAGGGATATATTGATAAAGTTCTTCGTTGTTTTAATATGCATAATGCCAAGCCAGTAAGTACTCCGTTAGCTGCACACTTCAAATTATCATCAGCTTTATGTCCTAAGTCAGATGCAGATATTGAGTACATGTCTAGAGTTCCCTATTCGAGTGCAGTTGGTTCACTTATGTATGCCATAGTTTGTTCTCGTCCGGATTTATCATATGCATTGAGTGTTGTCAGTAGATACATGGCTAATCCTGGAAAAGAGCATTGGAGAGTAGTTCAGTGGATTTTCAGATACCTGCGTGGTACTTCTAATGCTTATTTACAGTTTGGGAAAACTAGAGATGGACTTGTTGGTTTTGTTGATTCTGATTTTGCTGGTGATTTGGATAAGAGAAGATCACTCACAGGTTATGTTTTCACCATTGGTGGTTGTGCTGTGAGTTGGAGAGCAACTTTGCAGTCTATTGTGGCTTGTTCCACTACTGATGCCGAGTATATGGCTATTTCTGAGGCATGCAAAAAAGCTATCTGGTTGAGAGGTTTGTACACTGAGCTTTGTGGAGACTCATCTTGCCCTACCGTATTTAGTGACAGTCAAAGTGCTATATATCTTACAAAGAATCCAATGTATCATGAGAGGACAAAGCACATTGATGTCAGATTTCATTATATTCGAGATGTTGTTGCTGAAGGCGATTTGAAGGTAAGTACTCATGATAATCCTACTAATATGATGATAAAGCCAGTTCCGACCAATAAGTTTGAGCTTTGCTCAGGCTTAGTTGGTATTTCTCACTAGTCCTATGGACTTTGACGCACAAGGTGTTTAAGCTGATTTGGATGGAGTTATTCACTTTCTTCGACTACTGGAGGAAATTTGGCTCAAGGTGGAGATTGTTAAATTGTGATCCAAATTCTAGTACCGTATTGGACTAGACATAGTACATACGGTGTGGGCCTTTTGCGTTGGTACCGACGCGTACGAGTACAACTCGTTTACTTGTCCTACAAGGACTCCTATGTGTTGCCCCTCATATATACCCCATGTAGTCGCACCTCAGACGGTTTGTCGTCTCATGCTTGTAATACTCCTCCTCATAGTGATTGCGCCTTCGTGCGTCTGTGGTTTTCTCCCGCAAGGGTTTCCACGTAAAAATCCGTGTCTCTCTGTCTCGTTTATTCTCGTTATTATCTAACAGATTCTTCCGAAGATGGTATTCTGAAGGGTGACAGTATGAGGAGAGAACCGACATTCGGTTCATTCCACATGTGGCAAGAGACGACAGTCATTATTCATGAGGGAGGCAAGACCTTTCCTATTATTTTCATTCAAAATGACCAGATTTGTACTTTAAGCATGGTACTATTCATCTTGCATAAACTTGTAAAGAACATGCCGGCTCCTCAAATATAGTTCCGTTCCATGTGATGATTTCTATCCACAGCATAGTACTACAAGGTATTACTTATTTGTTCATCCTACTACTTGCCAGTTTGCATTGGTTCCTACATATTCTTGTATTCTTGGTCATAACGAAAAGGCTTGAATCATTCAGTGGTACTTTGGCTAACCAAACCACATGGGCACATACAACAAGAACCAAAAGAAACAAACCGCTCATAAGTTTAGTTTAATCCGCTGGTGACAAAGTTTTGGCATCAGGCTGGCATCATGCATGGGCCGGAGGTTGCCTACGAGGCATCATCATGCGCTCTAACTGCCCAACTCGTGCATGGCAAAGCCACGCACAATCAAAAGGCAAAGGCCAAGCATTCTCTATTCACTCAGCAAGTGGCTTTGGAGCGTAATCTCCTCCGAGGGTCAGCGGCTTAATCATGGCGGCGCAGTGGCGGAGGCAGGGGGACTAGCAGGGGCCCTGGCCCCCCTAACAATATGAATGTAGTGCTAATTAGATGATGAACAGTGCAAAAACCAGTGATTATCTACTGTTAAAAGCCTATATTTCATTGGTTTGGCCCTCCTCAGCCCGTTTTAACAGCCTTCGGCCCTAGAGATATAAATTTCCTGGCTCTGCCACTGTGGCGGCGGCCATCGCCGGTAGCCGTCGGGGGGTCGGGCATCTAATCTGCATTAAACAGCACCTAGCAGCCCATCATGGAGCAGTACTAGGATTCCTAGCCATAGCTACATTCCGGAGTGGGCGAGGCCTCCTCTCATGGTGTGTTCTTCCAATAATTGATCCATGTGGTTTTCAGTTGATTTCATTTGATTTTGTCGCATCCTGGGCTCACCGGTTGTCTACTAATACAGTCAAATAAAATAGGCACCCATTAAGAGAAAGAATTTGTAGATTTTTTCAGTAGAAGAAGCAAAAATCAGTGGTCTGATCCGTCGATTTTCTGGTCCTGCTTCGCCATTTCGAAGATACACTCCACTACTCCAAGCTCGTCTCACCCAACGGACGTCCAGTACGTACCAGTATATACTACCAAAGTGTATTACTATTAGTCATGGCAACGGTCTCCATCTTGCCAGCTATAGGTGGTCGCCCCAGGCCTGGAAAGCATCAGCCTGAAGCTCTCCTACAGAAGTCTCGCGATCGATCCAAGCGCTATGTGGAATGTCCTGCTTAATTAGAAAGCTTCTTGGATATTGCAAATACAGATGAAAATAGACAGATGACCTACATACACCTCACATGGGGTAGAGGCCCTGCAGCCTCTTTACGTGTCCAAAGTCTATAGTGAATAAAAGTTCAGCTTGACAAGCATACACTACTTCTATGTAAGTACTCCCTCTGTACAAGTTCCCCCAACTACAAGTATCTCGATACAGATGTAGTATGTTTTACAAATTATTTCGAAAGCTTCTAGGTTAGGTGACCCAAAAAAAAAAACAGTTTGAACTCTGCAAGCACTTGGATTCCAAAGGAAGCAGAGCTAGAGCACATGAGGAAGATTGGCAAAAACAGGTCATCACATACTCACTGACGAATGTTGGGTTGATCCTCATGTCCGATCAAGCTGGCACGTCACGTTATATTCGGTGTACTTAGCACATCTGGGGGATTCAGGAATGAGATTCTGGAACATGGTAGCCCAATCTTAATCCTTCTCCATCACACAATCACATGCAAAAAAGATTGTAAATGCGGGAATATGCATCGCTTTTTTCCTTGCTGTCAAGCAGGCAGCTTGCACCGCGCCAGGCTTGACAGGAGCAAGCAAAGGGGTAGCAGCTTCCATCACTACTCACAATATTGTCCAAGTTGTCAGACCGAGTCCAACTCCAGTGCATATGCAGGTGAAGAGGATTGGAGAACATGCCCACAAGTGTAAAACAAGGCAGACACGATCTGGAAACTAGACTGTGACAAGTAACCAAATTCATTCACGGAGAAGATGCATGCGATCATGCCCTAGCTACGCAGTAGCATGCTACCGGAATAACAGAAAGGTAAAAAAAGAGCCCATACCACTAGAACAAATTGTCCCTATATGTGACATGTATGACCATGTCGGCAACCGCTAGTGACAATAGATTGCCCGCACCACCATGAATGAGTAACAAACTTGGTTTATTTTAGCAACATGCAGGTCCCTTTCACGACAAGGAAGCATGCAGTTTTCAACACCAAATCAAATCACCCCTAGGCACTAATGGGAGGGACTTCCTTTCCTCAAGATCTGATGTTAACACAAACAAAATGAGCTCTTTACTATGCAAGCTAAGACCAGGCTTTACCATGCATATAGCTCCCTCCACTTAATGAAAAGTCGCTCCACCTTGTTAATGATCAAAGGTCAGTGCTCCACCGTTCAGAAACTACGTGTTAACACATGCATAACGAACTTCTATTATAGCCATGATTCAGTAAGGTTTACCCTAATTAACAACGATGATAGAGACCTGCGTTGTTGTTCTTTCCGTTCCAAGCAACCAAGACGGGTGAGAAAACTCTAGTAGCTGATCAAGCAAATGTTCTTGGTTCCTAACGTGTGTGTTCTTCACCTTTTTAGTGTACTGACAGAGCATTTTTATGTTAATTAACGTGATCTCGATCGATCTCGCGGTTAGTACTGCAGAAATTAATTGGTAATCAAAAATCTTCTTGGGGAGGCTTTTGCCGGCAGGGAGGCATCCTAATCAATCCTAGCTTACCCTGAGCTAATTTACATGATGCATATACCAAACCGATGGTACTTAGCTAAGCTAGTCGTAGCGAATTAATTAATAATGAGATTAGTCACAAGATTTCAAGGCTTGCTGTACGACCGATGGTAATCGCGATCCGTGTCGACCCGTTAATGCCCCACTCCGGCCTTGATGTGTCCTGCCGCTGGCCTGCAAACGGCCCTACTACTGCATGCACCCTGTTTCCTTTCCTTCGTTTTTTGTTTTCTTTGCGAACCTGATTCTTGCTGTTGCCAATAGTCCATGGAGTACTATTGCTACACTGATTCTCAAATTTTTTTTTGCTACAAGACCATATAGCAACTAGCAAGCTACCATGGATGGATTACTTAATAATAACTGAAGCGAGTGGTGAACGAAGATCGATCGACAGATTGATGGATGGATTACAAACGAATCTAATCTAATCAAAACCCAATCAATCCAACTCGATCCAGCGTGTCGACTCGCAGGATTTTCGTTCGTAAACTAATGGGCGTTGCGCATAGCACATGATGATGACGAGTTTTACCAGAAAAGTGAGCGAGGAGTCCACCGCCAAGGGTAGACGGTGGGCGGTATTTGATAGTATTGCGTGAACGTACCGGCGGGCGGCAAAGAGATGGGGATTTGACAGTATTTTACTCCATGGGATCGAAGGGTAGACGGTGATGTGATCAGCTGTAGTCGGCATACGCTTACTTGCCGGCAGATAGGTTGACGGCCGTCCTAGCAGCTACGTGTACATGTACTGTACGTACGTATATGTGACAGTAGAAAAAATGGACAGAGCAACCGATAAGCTCCTGGCATATATCCCTAAACATATCAACTACTGTTCATGACTAAATATACATAGGAATTACGATTTTCTTTTCTTTTTATGACATGGATCTATCCGTGTTGGTTACTTGAAACGGAAAGAACAACAACGCTGGATCGACCTTGTACTGTTCATCTGCCCCCCTCGTTTGTGGCAAGGCACCTATATATACTGTTCGATCTGAACTTCTTTATACCCAGAAATCGATCGATGAATGCTGTTGCCAGTCAGTAAGACCGTACGTAATTAGGAGAGGACAACACGTCGTTGTGCTAGACAGTAGTACTATACAAGAACACATTGCAACATTACTACAGTACTGTTCTGGTGATCGATCTGTAGGTAGTGCAGGTTTAATTCGTGTGGGAAATATCAGAGGCGTCTTCCCGGTGAAGCTGCTGTTTGGTGGCAGAGGTCGGTCCAGCGAGCTCAAGAAATTTCCTGCCCGTTTACCGACGATAGCCAGCATGCAGCACGCGCCTGACCATATGCATCCTGCCAAGCTCAGGGTAGCTGGAACCCGATCCAAACGCAATGCATCTAGATGGACAGCGGCTCGACTAGGGATACATAGAGAGCGAGAGAGAGGGGTGCAGAGCTGGGTCCTGCAGATTCGATCGGCACTGGAGCGCCAGCGACGCTGCCAGCGACCAAAGGGGCGCTTTATCGACCGATCGTCAGCACGTACACACCCTACCCACGGACCGCCGGAGCCCGGAGGGGTGGGAATATTTGCTCCTTTTCCGCTTTGTCGCCGTCGTCGTCGTGGTGGCCGTGGCAGGGACCGTCGTGGTGCGCGTTGGAGTGTCCATGGACACACGCGTACTTCAACCTTCTAGACGCCACCAGTAGCAGCTACAGACAAACAGACAACTTTAATTTGTTGTTGGTGTGGTACTTGTTTCTGCGGTTTTATGGTGCATGTAACACTCACTGCAGGGCTAGCTAGCTTCCTGCGAAATATACGACAGAACCCAGGGCCGGTCCTGAGATATCGGGAGCTCGGGGCGAAACTAGAACCCGGGGCCCTTAATACAACATTGAAATAATAGTAAGCATGCCTAAATTCCATTTAATAACTATGTATAGGATCATTAATTTGCCGAGAAACTTAAGTTACTTACTCCAAGAAATAAGTTGCAACGATGTTTCATATTAGATGAAAGGTAAATTTGATTTTCACACACCTCTCGTGAAATCAGACACAAGTGAAACTCCATATATTAGGTGGGCAAGAAGTTGTCTATCCACCAATAACCTATCCTCCTATAACCATTCACGAACAAACAAAAAAATTGACGGCATGAGAAAATTCCATCGCATAAAATGTACAATCGGCCAGATGACATTACGATCAGCAAATGCAAAAAAAATAAGGACTAGAGAAGGATCCTGAAATTGTATACTAAATTATAGTGATAAAACAATCAGCTGTAATTTATAACATAAATTTGGACGCCATAAAAACCAGGGAAAACAAAAATACCTATGGTGCCGCACCTCTGTTTCGCTATCACCACGATGTGCGCCCAGGCGGGAAGCCTCGTTGGCCGTGCGTGCAGTTCGTAGATCACCGCCGTTTTATTTTACTTTGTTAGGGTTTGGCTCGGTGTGCTGCTGCTTTTCGGCCGCCGCAGCTAAACGAGGAAGGTATAAATCAATCGATCGCTTCCTTCCAAAACAGGATCGCTATTTTGTGCTAAAAAAAGGCCCTGAGACAACCAGCCCACCACCACGTAACTCACGTTATAGTAATACTAATAAAGAAATAAAGGCCCAAGGCCCATTGCACTAGAGCATAAACATAACGTATCGTCTTTCTTCTTCGTTGAGACAACAGAACAGCAGTTGGAGCGCCTCCAATGGCTGAATTCAGGGAACCAAATGCTCACACATATACCTGGAGAGGGGGCCCCTTGGCTTGGGGGGCCCGGGGCGGCCGCCTC
>NC_041392.1:33527887-33584074 GCF_002162155.2 Triticum dicoccoides
GCGTCTTCTCCTCTGAGGTGACTCGGGGGTTCGCCACCCCTCCCTCCCCTTTCCCTACCCTCCGCCGCTGCCCGAGGTGCCCTCCGGCACGCGCGCGCGACACCGGTGAAGGTGGCGGCGGGGATCTGGCGGCTTCACTTGCGAGGAGGGCCTAGGCAGCTAGGGCGGCGGCCCCGGATCTGGCAAGGCGGCGGCACCTAGGCGGCAGGCGCGCCCGCAGGTGTGGGTCATCGTCCTCGGCTGCGCAGGCGGCGAATCGACGGTGGACACGGTGCATGGTCGGTGGGCTGCTCCGGTGGCCCTCTGATCTCGGATCTGAAGGTTGCTTCTCCCCTTCCCTCTAGCCCGCTCACAACCTGTGCTAGCGTCGGTGCTTCTTCGCCGGTCTGTTGGTGGCTGGTTGCGGTGGTGTTTGTCGGGACCGGGAGAAATCCCTGGTTGGTGTCTCCGACCACGGCGGTGGCCAGGCCCGCGGGCGCGGCTCCCCTTCTTGAAGGCATCGGCGAGATCCCCTCTACCCACCCCTTCCCCTCTGTTCCAAGGTTAAATCCTGTAATCCCATGCGGATTCGGCGGTGGCGGCGCCCGGCGTCGTAACCTCCCTGGGGACGTTGTCTGGTTAGAAGGGTGTAGGTGTGTGGTGCTAGATACGAGGTTTGTGATTGCAGCGGGGGTCCGTGTGACAACTCGGGTTCCAGCGATGTCGGGCTTGCCATTCTATGTTTGGTGCTTGCTGGCCGTCCCCTGTTCGCCGGTGCTCGGCTCCCTTGAGCCTGGGTGTGAGAGGAAAGGGTTCCTCTTCCCGGCAACAGATCCGTGGCAGCTCAATGGGCACCAGGGCCATATTCCTCGCATCATGTGGATGCTCTACTTCCCTGTTGTTCGCCGCAAGCTCGCTGCTTCTTCAACTCCGATGTGCTGTTTCCTGCAGCTTACTCTCTTCTCGTTTGGACACCGGCGGTCTGTGCTTAAATGCCCAGTGAGGTATGCCCGTTGCTGCGACATGGATGCGTGCAAATGTTCTGTGTCTGCAACTCCAAGATCGTGCCTTTCCTTGTTCTAGGGTGAACTCATCCCTTGCTCGACGATGCGGCGTCCTTCGAGCCAGGAGGAGGGGGTTGGGTCCCTCTTCGGCGAGGGAGAAGAATGTGTGGTATCTTTCTGGTCCAGTGCAAGAGTTTGGGCGTGTTGGTGGCCAAGGCGGTTGGCAATGCCATTGTCGTTGATGTTTTCTTTGGCGCCGGTGTTTCAAGCTTCAAGGGCAGTCCTTTCTTCATGCGGTTCTCCATCTCTAACTAGTTTAGGTGCTTGTAGTTTGAGACTGTGTTGTAAGCTGTGTTCTTCAGCACCCATGTATCTTTGGGCCGCTCGTGTTTTATTTTCTTTGTAAGTGGCGTTGAGCTGGCACTTGTTGGCTGTAATATCTGCCCGGTTGATGGCTTTGTTAATTTAAAGCCGGGCTCATCCTCGAACCTTCGTTCTAAAAAATATATATATCCTCACTCTCACTCGGTGTGAGGGAGCTTGCATTGACCCTGCTAGTGCCGGCACCGTTAAAACTGAATTGTCGGGCATGATCATCTGTCCTCTCGCTTTGATTAATTAGTGGAGGCTGTGCACACTTCTTCCAGAGCGTAATTATACAAGTTAACTTTAATTATCATGGGATCTATTAGTAACTGATAGATGGTAGCAACGACAAGATCACCCAGTTAAGTAGTGGGTACGTACGTACGTACGCATGCATGTAGTGTAGTAATTGGCGGGAAATTAGTCACCCAATTAAAATAGATACGCGTGTAACATGCACGCGTGGTGTCAGCGTCTGTGCGGATTGGGGCCATGCAGAACGCACATGACCGGATCAACGGTGGTTTTGTTGTTGGTCAGTGCGAGTGAGTGGGTAAGCGGGCTGGCTTGCCCATCGTCGAGCTGCATGTCAACCCCCGTCTAACTTTCCAATGCCAGCACGGCGGGACGGCGAACTCATCAAGCCGGCGGCTACATTAACAAGCAACAAACCACCTGCTATCGGTTAGTGGCAGAGGGAGGTATGTATACGTGTGGCGTCCGTGCTGGCTGGCCGGATCAATCGCATGTCATCCCTTTTCCAAAGCTCTTCTTGGTGGAGTATGGAATGTGGGGAATGGATATGATGTGCTCTTCGCGATCGCCGTCTATCCGATATCTATGTGCCCTGGTAGCTAGCTAGTACGTGTTGCAACGCGTACACTACAAGCTTGGTTAGGAAACAGTGCCGTCTACGAGCGAGCGGCAATCACCAATGGCCAGGGACGGACCCAGGATTTGGGTATAGGGGGGCCAAGGCAACTTGGAAAATAATTGTCTAGTGCTAAAAAAAGTGTGCGCAACTAGAACATCGATACAATTGTGTTCGTTTAAATTTGGCCTGGCAAATTTCAATACAATCAAAAAAATAAAATACTTTCTCAGATCATAACTTAGTTGGCGGGTAATTAAATTTTAGTGGAAATTATCATTCAATTCTGAAGCAAGTCATCTCCCCTTGGACTGAATTGATAACTTGCACTTTAGATTATCAATAGATAGAGCAACTGAAACAACAGGCTTAAAAATCGAATTAATCCTTAAGGTGTTTGACGACGTTGTTCTATTTATAACCGTTTTGCAGATTACACAATCAAAAGAAATTAAGAGTCATTAGCATAATAGATCACACAATCAAGATAATTAAAAATTGAATGGACAATTTCGCTGTACATAAGATGATGGTTGAGAGACTAATAGACAATACTCCAGTCGAATTGACTAGTTGGCTTGACCATCGGAGAATTGGAGTGTAGTATGAAGGATTTCCCAACGCGGAGCCGGTGTGTCGCCTAGTTTAATCGGACTAAATTTAATCAGGATTTTTTTTGAGAAAAATTTAATCAGGATTAGTGAGGCAAGAAAGGAGCAGCGACGGCAGCTTTTTTTTTTGAGACAATCTCACGAAGCTTTTATTTAAGTCGTCACAATGTTTACAGGGACGAATGATAGATCACCTGGGTTGCCCAACCACACACGGCGGCCTACCCCAAGTGAGAGAGCATGCTTCGCTAGATTGTGAGCCTCGACATTCGAGCTCCTAAACTTATGGCTAAAAAGACAGGAAATAAAAAACTTTGATCGATCTACAATCTCTCTAATGATAGCACCGTATGACGCTGCACTCCCTTGTCTGATATCGTCAACAACTACCTTGCAGTCTGAGGCTACTGAAATTCTGCGCTCGTAAAGATCGTCCGCCAAGGCTAGTGATTCCCGTATTGCCAACGCCTCCAGCGTCGCAGGGTCATCTAAGCCATGGAAAGTGATTGTGGACGCTCCCAAGAAAATCCCCTGCCTGTCCCGGCAAACTGCAGCAACCGCACCAACCGGCCTGGTCCTCATAAGCGCAGCATCCACATTGATCTTGCAATTCCCTTCTTGTGGCGGTATCCACCTTGCCCGACTAGGCTGAACCACCCTGGGCTGACCCTGCGGTTTTGCCACAACCTGAAGGTCACTGATGAAGGCAGCAATGAAACCATTCATTGCATATGGCGTTTGGTGTATCCCCTCGTGGATCAATTTCCTCCTGGAACTCCAGATTGCCCATAACGTGACCCCGACTCTGGTGAAGTCTGCATGCGATAATGTGCTATTCAAAGTAAACAGCCATGTTTTGGCGCAGGCATCATCACATGTGCTCATTTGCTCGACCAGGTGTTCCGGTGCCAAGGACCAGACACTTCTCGACAACGCGCACTCGAGCAAGGCGTGCCTCCAGGAATCTGCCGCCCCGCACAGCTGGCATGCTGGCGAAGTTGCCATATGGCGGTGGTGGAGGATATCATATGTGGGAATAGACTCTCTCGCCAAACGCCACAGGAACACACAGATCTTGTTCGGTACTTCTGTCTTCCAGAGAGACGACCAGCTGCTTCCTTCATCGTTGCCAGAAGTGCCCTCGGCGCCATACAGCCAATTCTCATGGTTGAGCTTAGTGTTTTGTATCATGCGGTATGCTGACCTGACAGTAAAGTTACCTCTCTTTTCTCTGCTCCAAGCCCAGAAATCTTCCACTCTCCTTGTGCACAAGGGTATCCTCAATATTGCCTCAGCATCTATAGGGATAAATATGGACTGAACTGTCTCCTCTGGGACCTCTTGCCTCGGGATCTAAGGAAGTGATTGGCCATGGGACCTCTTGCCTCGGGATCCAGTTGTGTTCCCATATGAGCGTGTGCTCTCCTGTTCCAATTCTTCTAACGACACCTTGCTTCATTATATCCCTTTCGTCCAGTATGGCCTGCCAGATTTGTGAGGGGTGTGATCCCAGTTCGGCCTCCAATAGGCCTATCTCCGGGAAGTATGCGGCCTTGATGATTAAAGAGCTTAGGTTGTTTGGATTGTCTAGCAATCTCCATGCTTGCCTGGCCAGTAACGCAAGGTTAAATATCTCAAGGTCGCGGAAGCCCAAACCTCCCATATATTTCGGCCTCACCATGATCTCCCACGATACCCACGCTGGTTTCCGTTTACCTTGCTTGCTGCCCCACCAGAGCTGCCTTATGATGGACGTAACACTGTCACATAAACCTCTCGGTAACCTGAAGCACGCCATAGAGTAAAGTGGGATAGCCTGAGCAACAGATTTGATTAGAACCTCCTTTCCTGCTGAGGATAGTAGCTTCTCCATCCAACCCTTGACCTTCTCCCACACTCGGTCTCGCAGGTACTTGAATGTGCCATTTTTTGAGTGGCCCACATCTGTTGGCATACCCAAGTATTTATCACTTAATGATTCTCTATGGACTTGAATGGCATTTTTCACACTGTCTCGAGTGGTCTGAGGGCACCCCTTACTGAAGAAAAGAGTCGACTTATCATTATTTACTCTTTGACCAGATGCCCCACAATAAGCATCCAATAGGTTTGACACCGCATTTGCCCCCTCAACACTCGCTTTGAAAAACAGCAGGCTGTCATCTGCAAACAAGAGGTGGTTCACAGCCGGGGCTGATGGTGCCACCTTGATTCCTTCTAGTACCAATGACTGAGAACTGGATTTTAAAAGGCACGAAAGGCCCTCCGCTGCAATCAGAAACAAGTAAGGGGAAATTGGATCTCCCTATCGAATACCTCTCGATGGGTTGAACTGCTCTAGTTTTTCTCCGTTGAAAAGAACTGAAAATGACACTGAAGATACCATGTTCATCACTATGTCAACCCAAGGTTGTGCAAACCCCAGCTTGGACATTATAGCCCTCAGATATGGCCACTCCAGACGATCATAGGCTTTCATCATGTCATGCTTTAGGGCGCATGTGCTGTTGGCTTTAGCCCTGGACCTCTTCATAAAATGCAGGCACTCATAGGCACAAATGATGTTGTCTGTTATTAGCCTGCCTGGGACAAAAGCTGACTGTTCCTCAGAGATGATGTCAGGAAGTATTTGTTTTAATCTGTTCGCCACAACCTTTGAAGCAATCTTGTATAGGACGTTGCACAAGCTTATTGGTCGGAATTGAGAGAGAAGGGTTGCATTCATTACCTTTGGTATTAACACCAAGACAGTATCATTGATGCTCTCCGCGCTCTCTTCCCCCCTGACAATCCTGAGGACAGTTCGTGTGGTCTCCTCCCCGCATAAAGACCAGTGTCTTTGGGAAAAATGAGCCGGGAAGCCGTCTGGTCCTGGCGCCTTTGTGGGAAACATTTGGAAGAGGGCCACCTTCACCTCTTCATTCGTATAGGGAGCACATAAAATATTGTTCATGCTTGCTGTCACCTTAACTGGGACATGCGCCACCATGTCGTCTAGCCCAGACACTCCTTCCGACGTGTATAGTGTTTGATAGAAATCATTGACCATCTCCCTTAGCTCCTCTGGGTTCTCGATGAGCACTCCCAAAGAGTTTGCTAGCGCTTTCACCATGTTTTTCTTTCGCCTTATGCTCGCCCTAAGATGAAAAAACCGAGTATTCTTATCGCCTGCAGCAAGCCACTCAATCCGAGATCTCCGTCGCCACATCAGTTCCTCTCGATGATACAATTCCACGAGTTTATCATTGATCTTTGTCTCCACATGTGAAGGCCCCGTCCTCCGAGCGTCACCCCGTAGGCGATCCAGCTCTGTTTTTAGGGCACGAATCTCTTTGCGTACACTGCCGAAAGTGTCCCTATTCCATCTCGACAGATCAGTTGCTAGCTCTGTTAGCTTTCGCCGGATTTCCTCTACTGTATGACCTGGATGTTTGGAATTCCACTTTTCCAGGATTGTATCTTTCCAATGCTCATGCGTTTCCCACATAGTTTCGTACTTGAAGCCTTTCCGTCACAACGATGCATTGGGTTCATTTATTTCCAACAAAATTGGACAATGATCCGACGTAGCAGCTGTTAGGTGAGGCAAGCTCGCTAGAGGATACTGAGCACTCCACTCGGCCGATCCTAGGGCCCTGTCTAGTCTAACTCGGGTGAAAGTGCCACCCGCTACCTTTTTCTCAAAAGTCCAAAAGCGGCCTGTATGTCCCAGGTCCATCAACATGCACACGTCAATGGTATCACGAAAACCCTGCATCTGGGCATTGCTGCGCTGCCCAACTCCTTCATGCTCATCTGGACGCAGAACTTCATTGAAATCGCTGATACACAACCATGGCAACATGCTCATGCTGCTTATGTTCTTGAGTACAGTCCATGTTTGGTGTCTCAAATGTGTTTGGGCTTCCCCGTACACACATGTAAATCTCCAAGGATCTTTGCCTGGGTCCAGAATCAAACAGTCAATATGGTAAACAGAATAACCCAAAATCTCAACTTTTATTGGATTGTTCCAAAAAATTCCAATGCCACCACTTCTTCCTTGGCTATCTATAGCAAACTATTATCATAACCCAACGTACCAGCAAGTGATTCTACCCTACCTCTCTCGATTTGAGTTTCTACAATACAGAGAATAGGGGGGGGAAACTTCTTCGCTAGCTTGCGAAGCTCGTTAACTGTCGCGGCATTGCTCACGCCACGACAGTTCCAACATAGGGTATTCATTGCTCCCAGCGACCCTCCAGGTTGGAGGACGCCGATGAATTCTCTTGAAACTTGGACACCAACGAGATCTTGGGAGCGGTCTCTGAGGCTGTACCAATCTTGGCTCTCTTGGGCTCCTGCTTGGAAGACGGGCTGGTCGCCGGTGGAGGAGCTAGTAGTAGGAGAGTAGGCTCCCTCGCCAATGTACTCGGTGCTGCAGGTGCCACCTGCGTCTGGTGGTTCAAGGTCTGATTCCCGTCACCCACATCCCCCTTAGTGCGCTTGCAGCTTTCATCAATCTCTGTCATTGTGGTGTCGTGTGTCATGCCCTTGTCTGCTTCTTCGGCTAATGCCGCTCCTCGCCCACCTGATTGGCCTGCACGCCCAGCCCCTCTGCCTCGACCACCTCGGCCACCTCTTCTAGCAAAGCGATTCTGGCCAGGTCCCGGTCCAGCCCCTCGGAACCACTCTGCACGCAACTCCTTAAAAACTAGCGCCGACTTTGGGTGGATGCCGTTGCCGTGTTCCTTGAACTGGTGCCCTAGGTGGCCACACACGGCGCACCAATCCAGAAGCCTTTCATACTTAACTTTGAAGATATGCCGCTCCTCTTTCTGAACCAGGCTGACCGCATTCTTTAGGGGTTTGAACACATTGATCTTGATCCTCACCCTGTAGAAATTACCTTCGAAATCCCGAGATTTTGGCTCCGCATACACAAACTCTCCCACCTTCCTGGCTAGGGCTTTTATGAGGGGATAGAAGCCATCAGGCAGATCATGTATTTGCATCCACAACTCCATCGTGTCCAGCTCCACTAGAGAGGGCTTTGTGAATCCATCATATTCAGCCATGATCACCGCATTGCCCTTGTAGTTCCACGGCCCATCATGCATAGCACGTTCCAAGTCTCCCAAACACGCAAATTGCATCGTGTAAAGATTTTCCTCGAGGGGGCGGATCTGCACCGGCTGCGCAAGGTCCCATGCCGCTCGCATTGTCTTGAAAAAACCATATTGACTGTACTTCTTCTCCGTGTGGACACGCGCTATGGCCATCCATCTAGTTGTCACCGGCGGCAGTGGATCTTCCTTCTCCACCACCACATCATCCATGTCCTCCTCCTGGAGGCCCAGCTCGCTCATCAACACCTCCAGGTCCCTCGCCTTGGAGTTCGATGCTGACGCCGCCATGATGTGCCCTAACCCGATGAAAACTTCCGATCGGGTACTTCGCCAAAACCCTAGCCTTACCCCGAACCAAAAGGATGAATGCCAAGACCGGGCAGCGCTGCCAGAGCGCCCCTTGATCGGTCCAAGCGCAGCCCTTCGGCATAGACGGGAGGAGGGTAGCCGGAACCCTACGGTAGCGATCGAAGTTGCCGCCGAGGGGAGAAGAAACCCTAACTAGAGGGGAGTTTTAGCCGCCGAGGCGAGGCCATGACGGCGGCTGGCAGCCTTGAACACGAGGGCTAACCTATCCTTTTAGTGTAACGTCATGGCCTAATGGGCTAGTAGTTAGTACTAGATGGAAAGGACGCCATGGCATTAGTGGGCTTTTCTATGGACTTCCTTTCTCCAGAATTGTTTTTACTCTCTCCGTCTGGGCCAGGGGGGGCCTAGTACGTAGATTGATCCAATCTCATTGCTAATTACTCGTAGCTCCTAGCAAAATTGCCGATCGTTAGGGGCCTTGGCTCCGCCACTTCCAATGGCGACGCACGTACGTTTGTCAGGAGCAGTCGCGGTCCCTTAATTCCTTCCTCCTTTGTGCTGCTGCTAGCTATTACTGGTCCTGTTGAAAGAGAAAAAGAAGGAAATCAGCATCCTTTTGGGAGATGATCCATACATCGACTACACATAATGAGAAAACAAAAAGGACAAGATAAACACGGCAACACACACGAACGACGTTTCGAGATGTATATAAAGCGAGACGAAAGACTATTTCAAGATGTATGGATCATACGGTGGGGAGTAGTGGGGAGGTGCATGAGCTAACACTAGCTAGCTTGCCTCCTATGGATAATATAGTGTGGTGTGTGTTTTTGTAGCTTCGTTTTTAATTAACTTTTGCATGCATGAGATGGAGACAGAATCATGCGTGTGTGGCTGCTCCAAAGCCGCGGGCATTTGCTTTTAATTTATGTATTAAGTTGGAAGCGCATGAAGATCCAACTCCACTTCGTACCATATCATGCAACGACTTCATTTGTTTAGACTTTTGAGTGGCAGATTTTTCTTCCCTCACAGAGTCTACTAGATGATACCCGGCGGGTTGCTGCGGAAAATGAAGCTGATAAAAGATTCTACAAAGACAATAAATAAATGTTTACTGAAAAAGGTCTGTAGAAATAGTTTAACTCGGAATGCTATGTTAGTAAACAAATCAACTACAATTGATATGTTCGTTACAACATCCTTAATGTGAGATTACATTATATTGGGCACGAAAAGAAAAGGTGACGGTTCGCAGAGGCGATTGTATAAAGAAGTCAAAGCTGCTAGTTTGCTTCCGATCAGCTGAGCTATACTTTAAAACATGTTTTACTTGCTTTTTCCGTTGTAAGCTGCAGCTATAAAAATTCATGTAATAACTCAAAAGACTTATGTACCTATTTTTTTATTTAAAGATATACTCAATGGATCTCTATTGAAACACATGCTACGAAGTAGCATGTTAGCGTTACTATAATTTTGTTGGCTATTCATCTTTCCATTGACAGTCAGACAAATGAGCAAAGCAATAGTACATGATAGATAAAAAAATCTAATTAAATTCCAATTATCTAGATGTCCAAACTTTACAGTTTAGAGTATGGCAAATAGAAATATACTCCCTCCGTAAACATTTATAAGAACTTTTGGATAACTTTTCTAGCGAGTACCAACTAAGGCCGGAAATATTTTCTTACCGGTCCTTCATGTAGAATTCGGTCTTGATCCCATGAAAACCAAGAGACTCAGCAATTGAATATTATACTTATAGTTGTAAACTGAAACTGTCGGAAAAACAATGATTAATATGCACATCCACTTATATGACATCTGTGTACAATGTACTTGTGGTATTTTCCTAGTGTAGATAAAGAAATCATTAAGCAAGAAACAGTATATAGCATAGGGACCAACAAATCTGAAGAAATGGTAAAATGATCTTACCTCAATTCTGTAATTATCTGATCTGATAAAAAAATCACTTGCAGTAATAAGTGGAACTATGATATTTGTTGCAACTCTATCAGTGCCTCAAATACCACGTACATGATTAATCATATGATGGACACTTTGCTATCTTCTAGAGACCAATAAATTGTCAGTTGGGAATGGTACAGAATAAAGGGAATACGATGTTACTATACTATAGTGCATTGACCACCGTGGCTTGAGAAAAAAAAAAGTGCTACCGCCAAAGAGATGCAATTAAAGCAATAGGTAGAAAGATGTTTCATTATCAAATAAGTAAAAAATCATTTACCTACAACGCTCCTCGTGATCTTCATGAACAAATAAAGCAATATCAAGAATTGTACTCGATCATGAAAGGCTTTGATCGTCACAAATGAAAAGCAAATCATGTGGGGAAATCAGCCTTCAAACTCATAGAATCCTCGAAATACTAATCTCTCCATCAATGTTGCTGAGCAGGCTGCAGCGGTGAGCAGATGACCCAATGGAGTGATGGCGAGGCGATGGCCATGGCCAGTTCATGCTGGGCAAGTGTCGGTGTACTAGAGTAGGGGTACCCTAGTATCCCGAATTTATGCACGGGCAGTCGCAGCATCCCGCGGCAAGGCTTGCCGGGTGACCGCCAAGGTTCTGCGTGGTTCCTTTGGAGCCATTCAAGAACAAAGTATCCAAGTCAAAGAGACAAGACCCCGGCAAGAGGAGCTTGCCGGGAAGGCCAACCAAGGCATCTCAAGACCCCGGCAAGAGGAGCTTGCCGGGAAGGCCAACCAAGGCACCTCAAGAAACTTGCCGCGGCGCGCCACGCATCCCGGCAAGGCCCGGTGAGCGACAAGCTCCCGGACGTGACAAGACAACGACCGCGGCAAGCCACCACTCTGTGCCCGCGCTCCAGCACATCCACCAACGTGTCGCTCTGGGACCCTTCCAGGCGTACGTGGCGGGAGGCTGTGCAGCCTGCGATGCGCGGTGGCGAGCGGCGCTGACAAGATCGCCATCGTGGCGAGCGGTGGCGTCCCTGACGGTCCCTTTTGCACTGTTCACTACTAGAAAAACCGCTACTAATGGTGCACCTAATTTGGCCACGCCATTAGTAATTTTTACTAATGGCGCATCAGTGGTGCGCCATTAGTATCTGGTATACTAATGGCGCACCACTGGTGCGCCATTAGTATAGGCCACGGTGCGCCATTAGTATGCCTTCCAGGCGCCATGTATACCCAGGTGCTTTGGCATACTAATGGCGCACGACCACGAGATGCGTCATTAGTAACAGCGGCATACTAATGGCGCACTGTCCAGTGATGCGCCATTAGTATGCTTTGTCATACTAATGGCGCACTGTCATGTGATGCGCCATTAGTATGAATATTAGGTTTTTTTATTTTTTATTTTCTGTTTTTTGCACAGGTTACAAAATGTATAATTTGACAAAATATAGACAGCACACATCAACAACAGATTCATCGAATACAATAGAAGATTAGTCTTTAATACAATTCATCATATTAGTCTCCGAATACAATTCATCATATTAGTCTCCAATTTTTATTATAGTAAGAATATTACAATGTCTTTACAAGTTTCCAATAAAAGGAAAATTGCAAGGAAATAAAAAAAAACCTAAAGCTAATCTTCTAGTAATCTTTTCTTCTTTTTCTTCACTTTATCCCTGCAAAATGTAACAAAATAAACAGAAACACAAACAAACTATTAATAACATGTCAATACTGTCATTTTTTCAGACCAAGTAACTAACAACTTCAGTGAGACAGGCACAGTGCAGTGTGAATTTCAATTGGCTAAATCATATATAGAAATCAGTATCTTCTCTATGAACCTGAAACTGAGATGACTGGACTAATTTTGCACATTTGATTTATGAATTTATTCTTCTTCGACAACCAACTAAACTTCGGATCACCTTCTAAGCATCTGTACATACTACATAGGCTGATTAATCCAACAGTCACAATGCAAATATCGACTATTTCCATTCAACTTCTTCACTTACTCATTATTATCTAATGAAACCATTTGTAACTAATGAAGCAGATTGGCTGAAGTTATCATGTCTACATTTGGCTGGTAGGATGGAACATTTCTGGATTGGGAGTCAATGAGCTTTATGCTTTCAATTCTCACTGTTTTATTCAGGTGGTACAAGTAACATTTCAGCCTATTTCTAGATAAAAGCCCACCCTCTGTATGAGGCTTCACTGCCCAAAAGGCTGAAGTTGGAATATGATCAAAATATTCAGAGCACTATAGGGCCAAAATGGTCCTTTGAATTCAATAGTTGATTTCGGAGCACTATAGGGTCAAAATGGTCCTTTGAATTCAGTAGTTGATTTCTGAGCCAAAATACTATTTATTTTATTTGTGCGCAATATTGCCTTTTTTTCAAAATAATAGCATAAGGCTCAAGACTTGTATCATTTTCAAGTTAGATTCTAAAATTCCTGGGTGCCAAAACTTTGAGAAACATCACATTAAACACCAACTATTTTTCAAAGGAAATCGATACACATTGTTAAAAGGTGAACCCATTATGCTTTCAAATGAATATATATAAACTGCTAAAAATATGTCTTGCCAAAAGGCACAGATGCATCACTTGATTTAACTAATATGCATGGAAAAGCATCATCTTAGTGACAAACAAACTGCAAAGTTAGGAAATAAAAGGAGAAATCAAAAGAACAAGCATACAAAATACATCTAGTATACAGGCAATTTATTAAATACCTGATGAGGGTTGCGATCAATAATTGACTGCTCCTTGAACTTCAGCTTACATGAATATTCGCGATTACCTTGAATGCGCATAGTACCATAGTGATCACAGTACAGTTTACCCAATATGAGATTGTAAATGGAAGTGGTCACCTGTGATAGCATATTTTCAGTTAATCATTTCACAGAGTCAATCATTTCACAGAGTTAACCATTTCTTGATAACTAGGTAATAATACCTTGCTCCACTGGAAAACTTCACCATCATCAAACTCCAGTGTTAACACACCAACAGGATCAAGTTGAATGGAGCGACCCCAGAACTTGCTCTTTAGGTTGCTATCTGCCCAAAACCTCCAGCCATTTCCCTCACAGTGGCATGCAACAACCATTGGATGATGACTAACCTGGCAAGTGGTATTGAATATTTTTATATAAACCAACATGCAGAAGCAAATAAACTAAACTTCAAGAAAATCTGTAGTGGCCTCAAATATCTGTTAGTCTACAAAAGAAAGGCTATTTGATGATCCAACATGTACAGAGTAGAAAATCCGAAGTAACGACTACATGGGGCACTGCAGCAGTATTGCAGCGGGCTCTTCTGAAAGCAGTATTCAAACTAGTTCATGGAGAAGTTTAAGGTGTTACGTTACATAAACTCACTATCAGAATGTAAGAAATAAGTTAGGAGAATGAACAGTGGACTATGCTAACCAACAGTAAGAACCTGTTCTTCATATTACTAGATTTCTAAAGGTTCATAAAAATACCTTTTCTGAGAAAAAACGAAGACCTTTATCTGGATAATCTGCTTCATAGGTCTCCCCAAGAAGAGGGTTGAAGGGCTTACAACTCCTTCCATCCGTAGAGGCATAACCAGAAACAGCAAATGCTGCAACGCTTAGAATCCTCATCACACTATCCCCCTGAGTATTCAACATAGAGATGTAAGATGCATAAATGTGGTTCATCTCATGATAGAAATAAGCAAATAAACATGTCCAATCACAAGTTAGTTATTGCCACTACTACAGATAGCATGCACACAGAAAAGTTCTGACATCTTTGCAAAGAAACAAAATGGTAGAGAACAGGTTAAACATAATGACACCAAGAAGTGTTAGAGGCGGATTTAGAATGCACTCGAATGAGTTTAGAGTAAAAGGAAGACATTGCATAAAGGTGTAATATGTAGGACACAAACAGGAGTAATCACATAAGTACATTGATATCCTCTTTGGTACAAACCAAAACTAAGATTGGATATATACTACAACTGCAAAGTAGGAGATAACAAGAACAACCTGAAGAGGAGTAGAGGACACGGTGCAAAATCGAACAAAACCACCTCTAAGCTACTTATGTTTCAGGTTAAACTACTTAAGTTCTACTCCCTCCGTTCAAAAATAGATGACTCAGCTTTGTACTAACTTTAGTACAAAGTTGGGTCATCTATTTTGGAACGGAGGGAGTAGTATGAAAGGGAAAGTCACGCACTTCCCGTCACATGCTGAGAATAATGAGGAAGAAGACATACCCTTTTGCCCCATTCATATGCACGATCAATAAGGTAGGAATACTCAAGATCCTCGAAACATTTTTGTAATGATGAAAGAGGTTCATTGAAGTAAACAGGCAGACAGACTTTGGTAAGATCCTTTCCTATGTTGTCCTTGATCATTGACCACAAACTAACACCCTTCTCTTTCTCAACTGGATCTGGTAGCTTCTTACGCCTTCTCACATACGGATAATTAATTCCAACAGACTTCATAGAAGGATCAATTCCATCCATCGGGTAGTCGTCCTCATCATCTGAACCAGCTTCAGATCTTTGGAAATCAGATCCACTGCTTTTAAAAGAACTAGATGAAAGGAAATCAGTTGTATCAAAATATATGTTCTCTTCATCGTCAGTCTCCTCTTCAACAGGATCTTGTGGTTCATTGTAATCATCAGACTCGCTACCACTTCCTTATGAAAAAAGAGGAATGGTAATTTAAGTTGTCGACAAAGGTAAATCAAATATTGAATCGACATTCATGATATAATCCAAAGAGAGTTTGCAAGGAACACCGAGGACTCCATAAAAGAGAAATCCAATATGTGCATTCAAGACCTCGGAAAGTTGGTATCTAAGAACAGCAAATGAAGAAATCATGAATGGAAAGTTGGTGAGGAGGGTTGGGGAAGGAGCTCACCACGGCTCCATGCCCTGGATCTGGTGTGAGGGAGGGGGAAGGGAGCTCGCCGTGGTCAGGTGGGAGAGGAAGAGGCGGGCGGCCGGGGCTTCCCGATCTAAATCAAAGTCGAGGGAGGTGGGTGGGTGTGTCAGGAGGAAGGTGAGGGGGAGAGAACGTGACAAGAGGGAGGGGATAAGGGGTGATAGCAATGGCGCACTGGTAGGGGTGCGCCATACGTATAGATAGCAATGGCGCATCTCTTACTGGTGCGCCATTACTAGTTAAAACTAGTAATGGCGCACGGTGGAACAGTGCGCCATTAGTAGTTTTGCAAAAAAAGGAATAAAAAATATAATTAAAAAAACAACATTAGTGGCGCACTTTCCGAGAGGTGCGCCATTACTAGTTATAACTAGTAATGGCGCACTGTGTCTAGATGCGCCATTAGTATGTTTGGACAGGCGCACTAGTTCAAAAAAAAATTTGATACTAATGACCCTGGGCCAGGTGCGCCATTAGTAGTTTCAACTCTAATGGCGTATCAGAAGGTGGTGCGCCATTAGTATATACTAATGGCGCACCACTTGTCTGGTGCGCCATTAGTGTCAATCTCATCTATAGCCCTTTTTCTAGTAGTGGTTTAGGCGACACAGACGGGCATTTAATGCCCTTGTCCTCTGTCGCCAGGGTTAGGTATGATACACTGTAGCAGGTAGCTGTACCTACCGCAGCACCTTTCCATTTTTACCCTTTGTCTCCGTTGCCACCTATCGGTGACCCCTTGAGCATATAAAAGGAGGCCCATGTGCAACGTAGAGAGGGGTTCGGTAAAGGAGGAGAACACTCACGCTCGGTCTCGTTAGCTGCTGGTGTGTACTGTAGCAGTCCGCGCTCCCGAGCAAGAACTCAATACAAACCACAAAGCAGGAGTAGGGTTTTACGCATCCGTGCGGCCCGAACCTGGGTAAACTGCTCGTGTGTTTCGCCTCGATCCGCTCTTTGCATGACCTCCGCCCCCGCCGAACCGAAAGGGACTCGGTCCGCCGGTCCCATAGGTGTTCGTGGATCAGCCCCCCGACATCTTTGGCGCGTCAGGTAGGGGCGTCGAGGTTGTGTGAACCAGATCCGGCGTTCACGCGAGCTAGATCTTCATCATCTTCATCGACATGCCGCCGAAGAAGAAGGTTTCGGAAGCGGCTGCTCCGTCCGCGCCGAACCCACCATCGCCGGAGCAAACGGCTGATGGGGCAGGCGCCGGCGGAAGAACGGGCGTCGACGAGGGAGCTCACGGTGCTGCCAGGTCCAAGGACAAGGCTGCGCTGCCTGTCGGCGGCGTAGCCGGCTCCCACAATGACTGGGCGCACTCCAAGACCTCGGCGTCCGTGCATGCACCGCGCCCATCTCAGGAGGCGCGGGACCGGCAGCGTCATGGTACTCACAGTACCATGCGTTTGCTAGACCAAGATCGAGCTGGTGGATCTCGGAGCGCTCAGGACCACCATGCATGCCAACATGCTGGCGCGAGCGAGACACGGTCACCTGGACGGGATACTGCTCCTTCTAACGTGGTTAGAAGTCCGAGCATATCCCGCTCCTCGCACCGTACGCCACCGCCACCCGCCACTGCAGCAGAAGCTTTGGCGCGAGCTCAACTGCTCCTGGACTACCCTCCAACGGCAGAGAAGATCGACGACTGGAGGGCTATCATTCAGAGTCTCATCGGTTTCGCCAACGGCGACACTCAACGGCAGTCGAGCACGTCGCAGCCGCAGCCAGTCAGCCAGGCACGAGCCGGTGGCGACAAGACCGGTGGGGGTGCAACCACTGTGCACTCTCCGCCCCGAAGGCCAAGATCGCTGACTCGCCGGATCCACCTCGACAGCGACTCCACCGCGTCATCAGATCCACGAGCTCGTCGCGATCAGCGCCAAGTTCTTCACGAACGACAGCAAGAAGACGCTCGTACTCGCATCGAGCGCCGAAGAGAAGCGCGACGTCAATCGGACCAGCGCGCTGGGCCCTCTGTCGACATGCATGCGCCAGGGGAACCAGGCGACTTGCCGTACGCGGTAGGTTGCCCTGCGTTTACTCGTGAGCTGCGGCAAGTCTAGTGGCCCAGTATGAAGAATTTCAAGCCAGACGTACCAGAGAAGTACGACGGCAAGTCGCATCCGTCGGAGTTCCTCAGCATCTACACCATCGCGGTACAGGCTGCCGGGGGGGCGGGAAGACAAGATCCTTGCCAACTACTTCCCGCTGGTGCTCAAGCCCAACGTCAGGTCCTGGCTTATGCACTTGCCGGACAACTCCATATCCTCCTGGGCAGACCTTTGCCATCAGTTTGTCAGCGCCTTTACAGGCGGCCACAAACCTCATGGCCAAGAGAGTGACCTTCATCTACTCGCCCAGAAGGAAGGAGAGCCCCTGCGCAAGTACATTCAGAGATTCAGCCGTGTACAGCACAACATCCCAGATGTCCACCCAGCCGCGGTCATCAGCGCGTTCCATCAGAACGTGCGTAACCGCAGGATGCGGGAGGAGATGGCGATGTGCAAGATCAGAGACGTCAGTGAGCTGTATGCCCTGGCCGACAAGTGTGCATGTGCTGAGGAAGGGAGGAAACTCCCCGGAGAGAATGCAGGAGCAGGAGGATCTGACAGCGAGGATGCTGCCCCGGCAAAGAAAAATCGGCGGCGGAACAGGAAGAAGAAAGGCAAAGATGTGCTAGTCGTTGAGCAGTCCGGCAACGAAGGTGGCGCCAAGAAAGCCAAAGTTGGTAGCTCCGGCAAGGAGATTGCCGCATGCACCAACTGTCAGGCTGTGGCGGTCGCCGACAAGCAGGACGGCGCCGACAAGCAGTACTGCAAGATCCACCGCACTAAGGGCCATGACCTCCAGAGCTGCAAGAAGGTCGAGCAGCTTGTCCAGCAGCAAAAGGCTGAGTACGAGCGACGAGACAAGGAGAGGGCCCAAGGAGGCGCTGGAGAATCCGGCAAGAAGCGCACTGGCCGGGGAGGACGCCGCGGCAAGGCCAAGCAGCGGCAAGGAGACAGACCTCCCCGCGGCCGCGACAAGGATGAAGACGACGACGACGACGAAGACATGGATGATGTTGAGACCAGTGAGCAGGAGTTCCAGAAAGCCACAGAGGTCTTGTGCGTTGACGGCGGTGCTTCTCTGCATACTTCGCACCGCCAACTCAAGCAGTGGGTGCGGGAAGTTAATGCGGCAGAACCACCCGTCGAATCACACAAGCTTCTGAAATGGTCCAGCACGCCTATCATCTTTGATATTGAGGACCACCCTGATCGCACAACTGCGGTCGGGTGCTTGCCGATGTTGGTTTCACCAACTATCCGCAACCTCAAGGTCACTAAGATGTTAGTTGACGGCGGGGCCGGCTTGAACCTGATCTCCTCCGCTGTACTCCAGAAACTCCAGATCCCTGACAGCGAGCTTGAAGAGACCGACACATTCCAAGGGATCAACCCGGGAAGGAGCAAGCCGAAAGGGAAGGTCACGTTGCCAGTAACGTTTGGCAGCGAGTTGAACTTCAGGACTGAGAGGGTCACTTTTGACGTTGCCGATATTCCATTGCCTTACAATGGGATACTTGGCCGTCCAGCACTCTCCAAGTTCATGGAAGCCTCTCACTACGCGTACAACATGCTGAAGATGCCAGGCCCGATAAGCGTCATCTCTGTCCCCGGCGACAAGAAGGATGCTCTTATCTGCGCCCATAAGATCTACCGGGAAGCAGCAGCCGCAACAGATCGCAAGTCACTCGCCGTTGAAGCTCCCGGGAGGAAGAAGAAGACCAAGTCCGGCAAGAGTTCTGATGCCCACTCCGGCAAGCGCACCTCTTCGGAGTGTTGTGCTGCCGTCGAGGACGCACCATCAAGCTCCACCGGCAAGTGTAAGAAGACAATGGCAGCTCCGCCAGAGACGAAGAAGGTGTCCGCCAAGGAAGACGGCACTAGTGGTACCTTCACCATCAGTGCCACTCTCGACCCTAAATAGGAAAGCACGCTCATTGCTTTCCTGCGGGCGAATGTCGACGTGTTTGCGTGGCAACCGTCTGACATCCCCGGTGTTCCCAGGAAAGTAATTGAGCACCACCTTGCCGTTTGTCCTCATGCGCGGCCCGTCAAGCAGAAGGTCAGGAAGCAAGCAGTGGAGCGCCAAGAATTCATCGCAGAAGAGATCAAGAAGTTGGAAGCAGCAGTCCTTGTCAGAGGAGTGCTCCATCCTACGTGGTTGGCCAATCCTGTAGTCGTGTGCAAGGCAAACGGGAAATGGAGACTTTGTATCGATTTTACCGATGTTAACAAAGCTTGTCCCAAAGACCCATTTCCTTTGCCGCGCGTTGACCAGATTGTTGACTCCACAGCTGGATGTGATTTGCTTTCAGTTCTTGACGCATATTCAGGATATCATCAGATCTTCATGGCAGAAGAGGATGAGGAGAAGACCGCATTCATTACTCCATGTGGCACGTACTGTTTCATATGGAAGCCTTTCGGTTTAAAAAAAGCTGGCTCAACATTTGCAAGAGTAGTCCATGTCGCTCTTAAGCCACAAATACACAGAAATGTGGAAGCCTATATGGATGACATAGTGGTCAAGAGCAAGGACAAGGCAACTCTGATCCAATATTTAGACGAGACCTTTGCAAATCTGTGCAAGATTAGCCTCAAGCTCAACCCCGAGAAGTGTGTGTTTGGAGTCCCCTCCGGCAAGCTTCTCGGGTTCTTCGTGTCTCAGCGGGGAATCGAAGCCAATCCCAACAAGATCAAGGCCATTGAGCAGATTGAAGCACCAAAGCGCGTCAAGGATGTATAAAGACTTGCCGGTTGTGTGGCTGCTCTCAACAGGTTTATCTCTAGGTCTGCTGAGCGCGCCCTGCCGTTTTTCAAATTATTGAAAAAGGCAGGTCCAATGAAATGGACTCCGGAAGCGAAGGCTGCGCTGGAAGACTTGAAGAGATACATGTCCTCCCCTCCAATACTTGTCGCACCTAAGCCACAAGAGAAGTTGCTGCTGTATATAGCGGCAACCAATCAAGTGGTTAGTGCTGCGTTAGTGGCGGAGAGGGAGGCGGATGACGAGCCAACAACCACGGCAGGCACATCCAGCGACAAGTAGGGGGCTTCCCCGACAAGCTCTGGTCCCGACAAAGATGGATCTGCGTAGATGCACGAGGAGATACAGAAGAAAATGGTGCAGCGCCCAGTTTACTTTGTCAGCTCCCTTCTGTAGGGGGCTAGGTCAAGGTACTCTGGCGTGCAGAAATTGCTTTTCGGCCTTCTCATGGCCTCGAGAAAGCTGCGCCATTACTTCCAAGCACGTGAGATCACAGTTGTCACTCGGTTTCCGCTGAAGAGGATACCACAAAATCCAGAAGCGATAGGCAGGATTGTTGAGTGGGCACTGGAACTGTCAAGCTTTGGCCTCAAGTTTGAGAGTACTTCAACTATCCAAAGCAGAGCATTGGCAGAATTCATAGCAGAATGGACGCCAACACCAGATGAAGAAATTCCATAAACGAGCATCCCCGTCGAAGAAACAAGCAAAGAGTGGCTGATGTACTTTGATGGTGCCTTTTCGCTGCAAGGCGCCGGCGCTGGCGTGCTGCTTGTCGCACCCACCGGAGAGCACCTCAAGTACATAGTCCAGATGCACTTTCCCAAGGAGCAAGCAACAAACAATACTGCAGAGTATGAAGGCTTGCTTGCCGGACTCAGGATCGCGGCAGACCTTGGGATCAAGAAGCTCATTGTCAGGGGTGACTCACAGCTTGTCGTCCGCCAAGTAAACAAGAGTTATTAGAGTCCGTTGATGGAAGCTTACGTCGACGAAGTGAGAAAGCTAGAAGAGCACTTTGAAGGCCTACAGATGGAGCATGTTCCAAGAGCTCAGAACGCCATTGCCGATGGCCTGTCAAAATGCACCGCACTTAAGTTACCTGTGGAACCAGGGATCTTTGTGCTCAAGCTGACTCAACCATCTGTAACGCCATCAACTGGACAGAGCAAGAAGAGGAAGTCGATTTCTGGTGACTATTTGCCGGCAAAGCTTCCCGAAGCCGCCGCCAAGAAGGTCCCCAAGATCAACGCCAAGAGCGCTGAGGAGCAGTTGCTCTGGCAAGCCCTAGGGTTTGTTCCGTTGAAGCAGAAGCTCCCGGCAAGTTTTGCTCTGGCAGAGCCGCAGGTTCTCGCTGTAGAAGCAGACGTTCCCGCAGCAACAGATTTGACTTGCGCTGAGGAGCAGTCTGCTCCGGCAAGCCCAAGGGTTTGTTCCGTTGAAGCAGAAGCTCCCGGCAAGTTTTGCTCCGGCAAGCTTGCCGGGGAACGTCAAGCTCCGGCAGAGCCGCAGGTTCTCGCCGTAGAAGCGGACGTTCCCGCAGCAATAGATTTGCCTTGCGCTGAGGAGCAATCTGCTCCGGCAAACCCTAGGGTTTGTTCCGTCGAAGCAGAAGCTCCCGACAAGTTTTGCTCCAGCAAACTTGCCGGGGAACGTCAAGCTTCGGCGGAGCCGCAGGTTCTCGCCGTGGAAGCGAATGTTCCCGCAGCAGCAAATTTGCCTTTAGTCCTTGTTGTCGAGCCACAAGCTCCATCATGGGCACAACAGATTGTCCGTTTCCTTCAGACAGGAGAACTTCCCGAAGAGCAAGAAGAAGCGGAAAGAGTAGCCCGGCAGTCAAGTATGTACCAGTTTGTCGACAAGACACTGTACAGAAGAAGACTCAACGGTGTGAAATTGAAGTGTATTCACCGGGAAGACGGACAAAAGCTGTTGGCAGAGATACATGGAGGCATATGTGGTCACCACATTGGCTCAAGAGCACTTGTCGGCAAAGCATTCCGGCAAGGTTTCTTTTGGCCGACAGCCCTCCAGGATGCAACTGCACAAGTAACCAAGTGTGAAGCGTGCCAGTTCCATTCCAAGCAGATACACCAACCAGCTCAAGCTCTCCAGACGATCCCTTTATCCTGGCCATTTTCGGTCTGGGGGCTCGACATCCTCGGCCCCTTTCCCCGAGCAGTCGGGGGCTTTGAGTACTTGTACGTTGCAATCGACAAGTTCACAAAGTGGCCGAAAGTGGAACCAGTGAGGAAGGTGACAGCACAGTCAGCAGTCAAGTTCTTCAGGTCGATTGTTTGCCGCTTCGGGATCCCTAACAGGATAATCACCGACAACGGTACGCAATTCACGAGCCGCACCTTCATGCAGTACGTCCAAGATCTTGGCGCCAAGGTCTGCTTCGCTTCTTTTGCTCACCCGAGAAGCAACGGTCAAGCGGAGAGGGCAAATGCTGAAGTGCTACGCGGGCTCAAGACCAGGACTTTCGACAGGCTGCACAAGTGCGGAAAAAACTGGATCAAGGAGCTGCCGGTGGTTCTTTGGTCGATCAGGACGACGCCAAATCGAGCCATTGGCCAGACACCTTTCGCTCTAGTCTATGGAGCAGATGCAGTTATCCCCACGGAACTCGTATACGGGTCACCTCGAGTGCTCGCTTATGATGAGCTCGAGCGAGAGAAGCTGCGACAAGATGACGCGCTACTCCTTGAGGAAGACCGTCTTTAGGCTGCTGTGCGAGCTGCTCGCTACCAGCAAGCTTTGCGCCGCTACCATAGCCGCAAAGTTAACGCCAGAAGTCTCGAGGAAGGCGACCTTGTTCTTCGGCGCGTTCAGTCCGCCAAGAATTCCAACAAGTTGACGCCGAAGTGGGAAGGCCCTTACCGGGTGAAACGAGTCACTAGGCCTGGCGCTGTCCGCCTTGAGACCGAAGATGGCATTCCGGTGAGCAACTCCTAGAACATTGAGCATCTTCGTAAGTTTTACCCGTAAGGCGCGGTTGCCGGAACCTCTTCCGGCAACCACCTTTTGTACAAGTCTTGCCGCTGTTGCATGTAATCCTTTGTACAAAGCCGGGCGCAGACCCCGTGCATAAGTAAAGCTCATGTGCTCCGCACATTTTGTCAATATCATGCTTTCTATTTCTTGCATATGTGATCTGACACTTTGTGCAACACCTACTCCCCGGTAAGCAATAACGAGCCGTAAGGCTCCATATCTTTATTTTCTCTTCTTTCTTTTTTCTCAAGGAAAGGAAGGTTCCCTCGCCCACAAGTTTGCCGGGGGGGAAAGGAGAAGATAATGGTATGGACCAGGCGTCGTTCAAGAGAGTTTCGCCTTGCCGGGAAGCGAACGACAGAAAAGCTAAGTTGCCAAAGTTTGAGCAATTAGATTTTTTAAATTTTAAGTTATCTCCCTTGAACGACCGCACTTTGTATGAAAAACCTGTGCGCGGAGGAACCAACTCGTAGCTAGTTGCGCCCTTACTTTGTTTCGAGTCCTCTCAACAACTTAAGTGAGCTGCAACTAGTTACGACAAGGTTTCTTGTCGGTAGCGGCACCGCCAGCATGCTGCTGACGTCCCGCACTCAGCGCTCGCGGCTCGGGTGCCTGCACCGGCAAGTTCCCTAAAAGCGTAGGGCGAAAACATACAAAGGGAGGAATCAAGTAAAGGGAACAACATTGCAATCATTACCTAGAATAAAGTTATATTACAAAGGTAGCTTGTCGCAGCTCTAACAGACTGTTTTCATGACATGACAAACAGCGCCAAAAAAAGAAGAAATGGGCGGCCTAATCTACGCGATCGCCTCCTCTCGATCCCGCTCACCTTGTCCACAATGGGTGCGACAAGAGCCTTGAGCGCCTCCAGATCAGCATCCGGCGGCAGGGTCCTGAGGACATTGGTGAGTTTGAGGCCTGGATTGCGGAAGGCCACCTTCATCAACACTTTTTGGAGAGCTCCCGCGCAGATCTTGCGCGACTCGTCGGCCAGCTACCTTGGGATCTTCTCCCGGAGCCGCTGGAGGGCCGTCGCCACGCCCTTGAAGAACAAGACGAGCTTGGCGCTGGGTTGGAGGTTCTCGTCGGAGGGATACCCGAGATCCTCCATCCCCAGCTGCGCCAGCTCCTTGTCGATGTTTGTGGCGGCATTCACAAGACTCTCCGTCCAGTGCTCCACAGTTTCCCTGAAGGCATTTTGGGTGGCGGCAACACTCTCTAGCAGCGCCTTGTTGGCCTTGATCTCCTCCCTCAAGGCCGCCTCCTGCTTCTTGGCGCTGTCCAATGTCTTGGTCAAAGCGGTCAGCTTCAACTCAAGACCCGTGTTGGAGTCCTTGGCGGCGCTGAGCTCTTTGCTCTTCTCGGCGAGAGCGGCCTCCAGCTGCGCCACCTTCGTCTCCAACTCCGTCTTGGCGGCCTCGGCGGCGGCGGCAGCATCCTCTTCTTGCTTGAGGGCTCCGCCGAGTTTTTCCTCGCGCACGGCGAGCTCCTCCTCGTGGGCGTCAAGATTAACTTTCCGCTGCGCCAGCTCGCCCTCCTCCGCGGATAGCTTCACGGCGGCAAGCCGCTGTTGCTCTTCGATTTCAGCTTTTTCGAGGAGGAAGGCCTTCTCCTCTTTGTCGAGTTGCTCCCGTTCCTCTGCCAAGGACCGACGAGCTTCCTGGTGGAAGCCCTGGAGCTCCTCCGCGCGCTTCTCGATGTCTGCTCCCGCCTTCGCAACAAGCGCCTTGCGGGACTCCAGCTTGGCTTGCCGCGCGCGGTAGAGCGACACCAGCTTCCGCAGCAGCCGCTCCTCCTCAGGCTCGTTGCTGCTGCTTGGCGCGTCAACCACCGTCAACCCAGCGGAGGCGAGCACCTCCCCGTCGAAGGTCTCTCCCTCGACCGGCGCCCTGGAGCTTGACGCCCAGGGGAGGTTGATGAAGACGTCATCGCCGGCCTTCAAATAGACGCCCGGCTGGGGCTCCTCGGAGCTTGGCGCTGCGGCTTTGGCGGACGGGTCGGCGGTCGGCGTAGCGTCTGGCGCTCCTGCGGCCTCTGGGCCGTCAGTACGATCGCCAGACCCCTCGCCAGTTGCTGCGGCGGCAGCCTTGGCGGCCTCGGCGCCGGTGGGATCGCCAGCGCCGGCTGCTTCTTCGGCGGCGACCTCGGTCTCCATCTGCTCCGCAGGAGATGGGTCTGACAGCCGGCAAGGGGAGAAGAGTCAAGCAAAATCCAGCAAAAACCCAGGAAGATCAAGAGAAGAAGGACCCAAGGGAAGTTTTGCAGCAAAAGGATTGCCTGTGCCAGTTTCTGCAGTCAGGTTCTCCGCCATCGGAGGGCCGCTGGCGCTGTCCCTTGCTGGAGAACCCTCCCTTGCCGGAGACTTCTCCCTTACCTGGAAAGCCCTCCCTCACCGGAGGACTCTCCCTTGGCTCCTGGCGGGGCTGCTCGGCTCCTACACAAATCAACAAGCAGATATCAGCAAAGACAAGTACCCATGCGCGCCTCGCAGTGGAAAGTAAATCATACACTTACGCTGGGGGCTGCTCTGGAGAAAAGTCACCGGGTCCGGCAAGGTTGTCTCGGGCGCGCCACCTGCTGTCGCAGTGGGCTCGTCCTCGATGACTATCACCAGGACCTTAGCTCTCTTTGCCGCTCTCTGGGCCAGAGTCCTGAAGAGGAACAAGTTCAGAGTAAAGAAAATGAGATACAAGACAAACAGCAAGAATTGAAGAACTACAAGTACAGCAAGAGAAGCTTACTCTTCTTCTTCTTCCTCGTCGGAGCTGAACGCGGAGAAGTCAAAGTCCAGAGCGCGCCCGGCGCGAGGAGGCGGAGGAGAAGCTTCCCTTGGCCGCTTGGCGGGAGCAGTGGCGGTGGTCTGAGACGACCCCGCTCCAGCTGCTGGCGCGGCGTGAGCAGCGGCAGGAACTGAAGCGGTGGTCTGGCTAGATCCCGCTCCAGTTGCCGTCGCAGCATGAGGCGCTCCCGCGGCAATGGTGTTTGCCGCGGTGGAGCGTGTCACGCGGTGCGGCGACTGTTGACCCGCTTGCCTCTTAGCTACATCACCGGCCTTGTGGAGACGCCTTCTTGGTGGGTGTGAAGGTTCTGCTTGCGGCGAGCTGCCCGAAGATGAGGAGGAAGAGGAGTTGATTTCCAGCGAGCCGCTCGTGTCGTTGGCGGGCTCGCTCGGCTCGGCGTCGCGCCCGGCAAGATCCTTCTTGCCGGCGGGCTCCCCTCGCTCGGCACGGCTTGCCGCTTCTGCTGCATCTTCCTCCTCCACGGTGAATCCAAATTCGCCCGCGGCTGCGGCTGCCGTTGCCTCTTCCAGCCTAGTGGCAATGAGCGCCATCTCTGCATCGGTGGTGTCGCGGGTGAGGCTGTCCTTCTCGTCGGAGCGGATCGACACTTCCACCAAGTCATCGAAGAACTGCTGCACGACATCGTCCGCAGGCTCCTGCCAAGTTGGCACAATTCCATGCGAGTCACATAGCGGCATCATTACACGAATGCGGTCGAGCGAGGAATTGTTGCACAGCGGAACGACACCCCCCGGCAACCTGAACACCTCAGGATGTTGGGGGTCATACTTGAACAGCTCCTGCAGCATCGCGTTGAGCTCCAGGACAGTGAAGTTGAAATTGAGGCCCGGCCGCAACCTCATGATATCTGCCGCATTCTTGAACTCCCAAGTGGGTCTCCCCCGTTCCTGCAGGGGGGCGATGCGGCGACGAAGAAAATCCGCGCCAACAACACCTACAGTAAGCCCGGCAAGCCTGAGGCGTAGGATCCTGGTGACGGCAATCTTCAGCCTGTCGTCTTCCGGGGCCACGTCACTCCAATCGCTGCCGCGTGCTACTGGGGTTTGGCGCTGGGTGGTGAATGGCTGCGGGTTCTCCTCGTCAATCCAGCACCAATCTGCTCTCCACTCCTCCCACTTGCCGCGGAACTCTCCCTCCAGATAGGTTTCTTTCTTGCCGGCCCTCGAGATCCAGGCGATTCTGCCGGATAATGGCTCCCCTCTCTCTACTCGGGGTATGAAGAAATGGCGGAAGAGGGCTACACTGGGGTGGACTCCGACAAAGTTTTCGCAGAGATGTGCGAAAACTGCCATGGTCAGAACGGCATTGGGGGTGAAGTCAAGGAGGTGGAATCCGTAGGTATTCATGATGTCGCAGAAGAATTCAGAGAAAGGCGGGCAGAGCCCGCAGTAGAAGAACAATGCGAAGAAAGGGTATCCGTTTGGGGCATTCTTCCAAGCGGCGGCGGGGAGTACCTTCATGCGCGGATGCGCGCGCGTCTCCGTCGACCAGAAGAGGTAGTAGTTCTCCCTCAGCTCCTTCGCGGCAAGCTTGGGGGGGAAGACGGCCCGCTCCTTTCGCAGCGCCGCAAGCCGCTGCGCCTCGGTTGAGTTCACGACCTTCCCGTTGTCGACTTTTGGAGCCATGGCGGAAGTGGTGGAGGAGGTCGACGGCGTTGGTGGTGCTGGTGGAGATGGGGGGCGGAGCGCTCCTCTCTCTCTCTCAGCTTTGGGAAGGCGAGGGAGCGGCGGAGATTTCTGAGATTGGAAGCAACAACGGGCGAATGGGCGAACTACCCTTGTTTCCCCTGCTTATAAAGAGGGAGGGGGCGGATGTTCCGCATTTCCGAATAAAGAAACCACCCACGATCTCTCCCACGACGCCGCATTCAACACGTGCCGTTCGGGGAGCGCGCGGTGGATATGGAGAGAGATATGGTGTAACCTAGGCTGCGCGTGCCCGTGCCCTGTTTTGGGCCTGGCCCAACAGCGCTCGGCACCGTGTATGGCCCAGGCCCGGGGGCTCCTGTCGGTGTACTAGAGTAGGGGTACCCTAGTATCCCGAACTTGTGCACGGGCAATCGCAGCATCCCGCGGCAAGGCTTGCCGGGTGACCGCCAAGGTTCTGCGTGGTTCCTTTGGAGCCATTCAAGAACAAAGTATCCAAGTCAAAGAGACAAGACCCCGGCAAGAGGAGCTTGCCGGGAAGGCCAACCAAGGCATCTCAAGACCCCGGCAAGAGGAGCTTGCCGGGAAGGCCAACCAAGGCACCTCAAGGAGCTTGCCGCGGCGCGCCACGCGTCCCGGCAAGGCCTGGTGAGCGACAAGCTCCCGGACGCGACAAGACAACGACCGCGGCAAGGCTTTTGCCGCGGCAAGCCACTACTCTGTGCCCGCGCTCCAGCACATCCACCAACGTGTCGTTCTGGGACCCTTCCAGGCGTACGTGGCGGGAGGCTGTGCAGTCTGCGGTGCGCGGTGGCGAGCGACGCTGACAAGATCGCCATCGTGGTGAGCGGTGGCGTCCCTGACGGTCCCTTTTGCACTGTTTAGGCGACACAGACGGGCATTTAATGCCCTTGTCCCATGTCGTCAGGGTTAGGTATGATACACTGTAGCAGGTAGCTGTACCTACCGCAGCACCTTTCCATTTTTACCCTTTGTCTCCGTTGCCACCTGTCGGTGACCCCTTGAGCATATAAAAGGAGACCCATGTTCAACGTAGAGAGGGGTTCGGGAAAGGAGGAGAACACTCACACTCGGTCTCGTTAGCTGCTGGTGAGTACTGTAGCACTCCGCGCTCCCGAGCAAGAACTCAATACAAACCACAAAGTAGGAGTAGGGTTTTACGCATCCGTGCGGCCCGAACCTGGGTAAACTCCTCGTGTGTTTGGCCTCGATCCGCTCTTTGCACGACCTCCGCCCCCGCCGAACCGAAAGGGACTCGTTCCGCCGGTCCCATAGGTGTTCGTGGATCAGCCCCCCGACAGCAAGGAGTACCAATATTTGGTCTGTGAGTGGGATGGGGAAGGGATTCATCCTATGAAGACATGGCTCATTGGTATATAATAGGAAGGGGAAAAGGAAGGTGCGAGGAACGGGAAGAGATAGGCATGCCATTGAAATAGGAAGATGGTGCAGAATTTAGGTCGGACTTTTAGTATGCCTCCGTCAGTTTCCCTTTTTTTAGATCGCCTCCATCTATTCTCTGTGCGGTTCGTTTCTGGTGGGCTTCATGTGAGCCGGAGTAAATGGGCTGCATGTTGCAAGTTTTGCCAGCGACAAAAACTGAAAGTACACACGCAGGAATCGGACGGGCTATGCTAAAAGGAAAAATGGAACGGACTATTGTTCGCGTCGTGGGATACTGGGAATTAAATGGAAGTATATAGTGGATGGTGGCTGGAAAAACAAAGGAAGCGACGTACTGGTAAAAAATCTTCGATGCTACGTTAGTGTGGAACAGAAAAAATAACAAAGAGATGAATTGACATGGGCGGAAATTGCTGAGGTGGCTAGTTGATGGTGTGGATGGGCTGCATGTTGAGAGAATTGATGTGAGTGGGGATCAACTTCTTAAGAATGTAAGATTAGCTCAATGGTATTTGGTGAACACAGCTTCAACTAATTAGTTAACTAGGCCAAATGAAAGTTCTCTAATTAAAAAAAACTTGTCCTAATGAAAAGGCTTGAATCATTCAGTCCTAATGAAAAGGCACATGGTCATGGGTAGGGTTGAGTTTACTCACAAGTCTAATTTAATGACCCTCGCAAAAAAGTCTAGTTTAATGAACTAGTGCCAAATTAAAGTTTTGGCATCATGCATGGGCCGGGCCGTCGTGGCATCATCATGTAACGGCCTAACTCGTGCATGGCAAAGGCAGCACACTCGCAATCAAAAGGCCATGGATTCTCCATTCACTCAGCAAGCAGCTTTGCAGCGTAATCTCCCTAGCCGAGGGTCAGCGGCTTAATCATGGCGGCGTCCATGGATGTAGCCATCGCCGGTACGTTGCCGTCGGGGACCGGGCATCTAATTTGCATTAAGCAGCACCTAACACCCCATCACGCTCACTCGTAAAATATTAGGGAGCGGCAGTACTAGGATTCCTAGCCAGAGTGGGTGAGGCCTCTCCTCGCATTGTTTGTTCTCCAATGATTGATCCATGTAGTTTCAGTTGATTTGATCTGATCCATGTAGCTACTCATAAAGTGACCATTGTTGGTTGATCCTCTCATGTCCGATCGAGCTTGCCACGTCACGTCATATTCGCTTTACTCAGCACATGTGGGGGATTTAGGAATGAGATTCTGGAACACCGTAGTCACTCCTAATCCATGTCCATCTTGCAATCACATGAAAAAAGGGTTGCAAATGCGTCGCTTTTTTCGTTGTTGTCAATCCGACAACTTGCACTGCATCGGGCTTGAGAGGAGCAAGCTAAGTGGCAGTAGTCTCCATCACAACTCGCAAGATTACAAGATTGGCCAAGTTGCAGCTCAGGGCTCGTCGGACCGAGTCCAACTCCACTGCAAATGCATGTGAAGAGGATAGGGAACATGGCAACAATGCAGATCAAGGCAGCCATCATATGGAAACTAGACTGCGACAAGTAACCAAAGTCATTCATGGAGAAGATGCATGCAATCTTGCCCTAGCTAAGCAGTAGCATGTTAGTAGTATAGCAGAAAAGTTACAAGGAGAGCCCATACCAAAATGACAAATTGTCCCTGTATGTGACATGTACAGCTAAGTCGGCAACCGCTCGTGACAACACAGTGCACGCACCAACCACGGAGGAGTAACAAACTTGGTTTATTTTAGAAACATGCATGGCCCTTTCACGACAAGGAAGCATGCAGTTTTCAACACCAAATCAAATCAACCCTAAGGAGGAAGTGCCTTCTCTAAAGATCTTAACCAAACCAAAAAGGGATCATGCTAAGACTATTGCTTTACCATGCATATAGCTCCCTCCACTTAATGAAAGTTGCTCCACCTTGTTAATGATCAAAGCTGAGTGCATCTACCATTTAGGAACCACCTGTTAACACATGCATATAGAACTTTTATTATAGCTATGATTCAATAAGTTTTACCCTAACAAGAGTGATAGACCTTATTTAATAAAATGATCACATGAGCTACTCTACATAATGATGATCCATCTGATGTAATCTTTGTGGTGTGTTTGTTGCGGTGTGATGAATTATCACTTTATGACCAGATCTATATATGTTTTATTCATGGATTCATATGAGTTCTTTGCTGCATAATTTGTAGACATGTATGCTCTTCGATTTGTTAGTCCTCCACTGCACTGGTCATGTTTTGATGAATTATCTCCAAGAGAGAGTTTATCTTGGTAGAGATTGTTCTCGCAGGTAATATATCACAGTGACGGAAAACAGGAGAGTTGTATTGTGTTGTGTACCCTGCATGCCATCGGTCACATGCAACTCCACCTCCATGCATTGCACACAGTGCAGCGCCCCTTGCGCCCTTCCAACCAGGTGTGCTCACGCCGCCGCCTTCACAAACACTGCCCGGGGTACCCACTTGACAGCGGTGCAGAGGGGGGCAGGAGGATGTGCGATGTTGGATGAAGGGGCTTGCCTGGTCGCCTACGAGGGCAGCGCTGACAAGAGAGGAGGGGATTTTTACATGTTGCCGCGGAGGCGAACATGCACTATCGGCATAGCACCAGTCAATTAATCTTTTTGGTGCGATACCTAGGTTGTAACCGTTAGAAGATCGACGAGGCATCACAATTTGTTGGAAACTGCTCCATCGCACGCACCGACATACACATGCACACACCATCACGCGGTGTACGGGATCGTCACAAAGGAGGATGAGTCATACGTCGACATAAGTCCACCACCCTAATTAAACAAGACGTAGTTCCCCTAAAAGAACACTTACGGCCCAGATGCTCTAGTAGCTTTTTTTTGAACCGGGTTTTCCCCTTTCCATTACTTATCATAACGGAAATACATCGTCTCAGGAACTGAAACCAGCAAGGCTAGAGAGAAAGAGGAAAAGCGAGTTCAGGGCAACACCAGGAAACCCACTATCTGCGCCTGTCGATAGGAACAACAGATCATGGGGCGAAAACTTGGGTGTCACCCAAAACCGCACTACGAACACCTACTGGAAGTATCACAAGTCTTACAAACTCCATCATCAGGTACCAGGCCACAGCAGCCATATCAAAAGCAACCCAAAAGGAACTACCAGAACACCCATAGCAAGGACCAAAATATACCACCCTGTTCATCCAGCACGTACTCTAGGATGCATCAACAGCTCTTCTTCGCAAAAACGTCAGACACTTACTGATCAGGATCCGCAACGTCTACTTCCTCAGTTCCCATCACGTCCGTCCCTAGCTGGAATCGGGGGACCGCAAAGCATCATCATCTGTGTTGTGTTCTCCTTCAGCATCTCCGCTCCTTTTTTCACCATCTCTCCTATCTCTGGTTTCTGGAGACCTGCCCAGTACATCAAAAAGGCACAAGCTGTAAATACAATTTCAAATGGAGAGTTAATCCATTTGAGCTCGAAAGTGGCTCGGTTCCTGGCTAGCCAAATAGCCCAACATATAGCAGCCAAGCCAACGGTGTAAATTTTGTCCGGCCCAGGTAAGAAACTATACATCCACGCATAGTATTGCCAGACAGAATTAGGGCAGCAATTGGTTCCAAGCATGGAACCTACGATTCTCCACACCACCCTGGAAACAGGGCACAAAAATAACAGGTGTTGAGTTGTTTCTAATTTGTCACAAAAAGAACAGCATGGCTCCCTATGCCATAATCTTTTTTCATGTTGTCCCTAGTCAGGATGGCATTCTGTGCCATCTGCCACAAGAATATCTGAATTTTAAGAGGAAGTTTAGCATCCCAAATCCAATTAAATTTAGATCCAGCTATATCCCTTTCCAGCCAGGTGTACATGGACTTTGTATTATATTTGCCCAAACTATCCAATTTCCAATAAACCTGATCTGGCAAATCACTTTGTTTCAACATTAACATCTCTTTATTCATTTCCTCCCATTGTTTCGTCATCTCATGAGACATCCTCCTCCTAAATGAGGAGATCTGGTTAAGATTCTTAAATTTGTCAACAATACAGTTTTGATCAATACAAGTCTCAAAGAGCAGTGGGAATCTGTCTTTGAAGGGGATTCTACCATCCAGGCTATCAAGCCGGAGTCTAGCCACATCTCCCCTGTTCAAATTAATACCTCTACCTAGCATATAAAGGTCTTTCACTTTCAGGAGTGATTTCCAACAAGGTGAGTCACTGGCCTTGTGTTTAACCACAGCAACCGAAGTTTTCTTTAAGTTCTTAGACTTAACTATATCTTGCCAGAGCCCTTTCTTTTTCTCAAGCTTCCACCACCATTTCACTAGAAGTCTAATATTCTGTTTCCTCAAGTCTTTAACACCCAAACCCCCTTTCTTTTTGGATCGACATATACGACTCCATTTAACCATATGGTAGCCTTTCTTTTTTCCTTTTCTATGCCAGAAAAATTTTCTTCTGGGTTTGTCCCACTTCTCCAAGGTAGTCTTGTTCAGAAGAAACATAGACATGTAAAAGGTAGGAATATGCGAAAGTACATCGTTCACTTTAATCAGCCTTCCCCCCATGGATAGAGCTTCACTAATCTAGTTTTCACAATGATCAATGAATTTGTCATCTACAAAGGCCCAGTCACTACACTTCAAACCAGCATAGCTCACAGGCATGCCTAGGTATTTGATAGGAAAGTTACCTATCTGGCAGATAAACATCTCAGCATATTTTTTCATAGTAGTATCATCAGCACGTATCGAAAATATTTCACTCTTTAGAAAATTGATTTTCAACCCAGAGATGACTTCAAAAAGATATAACAGCAGCTTAATATTAAGAGCATTTCTAAGATTATCCTCAAAGCATAGGATCGTGTCATCTGCATATTGCAAGATAGCCACCCCATTTGGGATCAAATCAGACGCTAACCCTTTGAACAAGCCATTTTGCTGAGCTTTAATCACCATTTTTGTCAAGCAGTCAGCGGCTAAATTAAAGAGGAAAGGTGAGAATGGGTCTCCCTGGCGCACCCCCTTCGAACTTTGAAAATAGGGCCCCACCTCGTCATTCAATTTCACACTAACTGTGCCTCCTACCAGGATTTTCCTAACCCATTCAATCCATTGTGGATGAAACTCCCTCGTCTTATGACAGTTTAATAGGAAATTCCAGTTAACTTTGTCGTAAGCTTTCTCGAAGTCTAGTTTCAACACGATCCCAGATTTTTTCTTACTATAAGTATGATGGATAATTTCATGTAAAGACATGATTCCATCCATTATATCTCTTTTCCTAATAAAAGCATTTTGGTGTCTACTAAATAGGATATCAACATAAGGCTCTAGTCTAATAGTAAGCACCTTAGTGATTAGTTTATAAATGCGTCTCAGCAAGCATATGGGGCGAAACTGCTGAATTTTATTAGCACCAGCAACTTTAGGTAGTAGAGTGATGAGCCCATAGTTCAAGCGCTGCACATCTAGCTTATTGTCATGAAACCACTCAAACAGAAGCATCACCTCACTTTTTACTATTTCCCAGCAATGTTGGAAGAATTCAATGGGGATAGTATCTGGTCCTGGTGCTTTATTTGGCTCCATAGAGAAGAGAGCGTTTTTTATTTCTGTTTCAGAAAAGGGCCTAGTAAGGATGAAGTTGACAATATCTGTCAACTTCTCATTTGACTCCCACATATCATCCCTCAACTTGCATACATTTCTAGTTGCAGGTCCAAAAAGATCCTTATAAAACTCAGTTGCATGTTTCAACAGGTTTTTAGTCCCCTCTATCATCTCATCTCCACAACTAAGTGAGAAAATAGTATTCCTCCTCCTTCTACCATTCACTAATCTGTGAAAGTAGTCAGTATTTCTATCCCCTTTCAACATCCAATTTTTATGGGACTTTTGCATCCATGCAATCTCCTCTTCTACTTGTAGATTATGTAATTCACCAAAATCTCAACCTTCTTGTAGTATAACTCAGGGGAAAGCACATCAGTTTCTTCTAGTTTTTCTAGATGTTCAAGTTCCTCTCTAAGCTCTCTCCTTCTCTTTCTAGATTTCCCAAACAAGTTAGATCCCCAACCTTTGAAAAAATTCTTGAATCTCTTCATTTTGATATTTAAAACATCAATGGGATCTTTTGCATTCACAGGTTTCATCCACACCTTAGCAACTAAGGGTATAAACTCACGGTTTTTGAGCCAATAAAGATCAAATCTGAAATCTCTCTTATGCCTTGTATTAGGAATAAGGTCTTAAGTATTCAAGATCAAAGGGCTATGATCTGAAATCTCTCTAGTTAGTTTCCTGACAAAAGTCAAAGAAAACTGCCTTTCCCAAGAACTGGACATAAGTATACGGTCCAATTTTTCAAGGGTAGGCATTTGTTGATTATTAGACCAAGTGTATATACCACCATTCATGTCAACTTCCCTGAGACCGAATGTATTAATGATAGAGTTAAAGAGATCAGTAGCATGACTCATTCTGGTTTTCTTATTTTTCTCCTTAGCATATCTAAGAATATTAAAGTCTCCCCCTACAATGTAAGGGCAAGTAGTGGTGCTACACATATCAGACATCTCTATCAAAAATTCCATTTTATACTCTTCATGAGCAGAGCCATACACTACCAGAATACAGTATAACACTTTTTTCCTCTTATCCTATAAGTCAATCTTCATGATATATTTACCTGTCACACAGGATGTAACCTCAAAAGTATCATCTTTAGTACCACAAAGAATTCCCCCAGATTTGCCTATTGAAGGGATCCACCTCCAATCAAAATACTGCCCTGGATCAATTTTCCTCAAGAATTTAGAGGAAAAATCCTTCTTCATTGTTTCCTGAATACCAAGAAAGTCTAAGCAATAATCTCTAATCAGATCAGATAAGCAAGTTGTCATACCCCTCTTTCCCACTCCCCTACAATTCCAGAAGAGGCTAATCATTTTTTCTTACATTTGGGAGATTGTCATTTGTTGCTAGGTTTACCAGGAAGCATGGTCAAACCAGCATCAAAAGATACTCCTTTTTAGCTGATAAAGCACTTGTTCCTTATCCCTAACTTGTGTGTTCATCCCCTTTTTAGGGTACCGGCAGAGCTTTTATAAGTTAATTAACCCCGGTCTCGATCGATCTCTCGGTTAGTACTGGAGGAATTAATTGGTAATCAATCTTCTTGGGGAGGCTTTTGCCGGCATGCATCCTAATCAATCCTAGCTTATTTAGCCTCAACTAATTTACATGATGCATGTACCAAACCGATGGTACAATAGCTAAGCTAGTCGTAGGGAATTAATTAATAATGAGATTAGTCACAAGCTGTCATGGCTCGCTGTACGAACGATGGTAATCGCGAGCTGTCAGCTGTGTCGAGCCGTTAATGACCACTCCGACCTTGTTGTGTCCTGCCGCTGGCCTCTGAACGTAATGACCCTACTACAGTGCACCCACCCTTTTGCTTGACTTACTTTTCTGAAATATCCCTACTAGCACACTACTACTGGACCTCGATCCGTTCTGTTGCCACTACGTCATCGCCATGTCCGGCCGTGGATGCGTGCATGGACAAGACTATGCAGCTCCGACCAATAATCAATCAGATAAAATTGTCAAGCAATGTACAATACGGTATTTCTATAAACCGTATGTAGATATAGATTGCGTGCGTGTTTGTTGTAACCGAGAGTTAGGATAGGTCAGGGCCGTTGAGATTGTTTAGTTTCCTTGTAGATCAATCGACATCCATAACCACCAAACCTCCTTTGTAATCTTTCCTCTTATATAACACGTACGCGCCCCTGCTTAGTTGCATACGCTTTAGCCTCAGCTTTCACATGGTATATAAAGCCTCTCCCTTCCAACGCATCTAAATCATGTCGTCTTCCTCCTCTCCCATCGCCATGGCCTCCCCTTCCCCTGCATCACTCAGCAGTAGCATCACCGAGAAGCTGACCAGGGAAAAATTCCTAGTATGGAAGGCGCAAGTCCTGCCACACATCAAAGCGGGGGGCATGATGGGGTACCTTGATGGGGTACCTTGAAGGCTCGGTCAAGGAGCCGAACGCCGTCCTCCTCTCTGAGAGGGACATCGCTGACGGGCAGAAGGAGACCGTCACCACGCCCAACCCCGAGCACGCCATCTGGGTAACTCTGGATCAACATGTGCTTACATTCCTAATTGCCTCTCTCTCTCTCCTGATGTTCTCATGCAAGTCTCGAACCATACCACCTTTGCTAGCATCTAGCAAGCTTTGGTCCAAAGTTTTTCATCGCAATCTAGGGCACGTACCATCCAGCTTCGGCCTGCCCTAGGAAACACACGTGATACATCTCTGTCGTATCTACTTTTCCAAACACTTTTGACCTTGTCTTGGACTCTATCTTGTATGATTTGAATGGAACTAACCCGGACTGACGTTGTTTTCAGCAGAATTACCATGATGTTGTTTTATGTGCAGAAAACAAATATTCTCGGAATGACCTGAAACTCCACAGGAGGTCTTAGAAAAAACAATAAAAAATCCTCGCCAAATATGAATACTAGGGACCCACACCCTTTCCACGAGGGTGGGCCCCCCCCCTAGGGCGCGCCCCCCTACCTCATGGGCCCCCTGTTGACCCTCCGACGCCAACTCCAACTCTATATATTTGCTTTCAGAGAGGAAAAAAATCAGGAAGAAAAAATCATCGCGTTTTACGATACGGAGCCGCCGCCAAGCCCTAAAACCTCTCGGGAGGGCTGATCTGGAGTCCGTTCAGGGCTTCGGAGAGTGGGATTCATCACCGTCGTCATCATCGACCATCCTCCATCACCAATTTCATGATGCTCACCGCCGTGCGTGAGTAATTCCATCGTAGGCTTGCTGGACGGTGATGGGTTGGATGAGATTTATCATGTAATCCAGTTAGTTTTGTTAGGGTTTGATCCCTAGTATCCACTATGTTCTGAGATTGATGTTGCTATGACTTTGCTATGCTTAATGCTTGTCACTAGGGCCTGAGTGCCATGATTTCAGATCTGAACCTATTATGTTTTCATGAATATATGTGAGTTATGGATCCTATCTTGCAAGTCTATAGTCACCTACTATGTGTTATGATCCGGCAACCCCGAAGTGACAATAATCGGGACCACCCCAGTGATGACCATAGTTTGAGGAGTTCATGTATTCACTATGTGCTAGTGCTTTGTTCCGGTTCTCTATTAAAAGGAGGCCTTAATATCCCTACGTTTCCAATAGGATCCTGCTGCCATGGGAGGGTAGGACAAAAGATGTCATGCAAGTTCTTTTCCATAAGCACGTATGACTATATACGAAATACATGCCTACATTACATTGACGAATTGGAGCTAGTTCTGTGTCACCCTATGTTATGACTGTTACATGATGAACCGCATCCGGCATAATTATCCATCGCTAATCTGGTGCATACGAGTTTTCCATATACTGGTTTACGCTTATTTACTTTTCCGCTGCTACTATTACAATCACTACAAAATACCAAAAACATTACTTTTGCTATCTTTACTTTTGTTGCCGCTACCACCACTATCATATTACTTTGCTACTAAACACTTTGCTGCAGATACTAAGTTTCCAGGTGTGGTTGAATTGACAACTCAGCTGCTAATACTTGAGAATATTCTTTGGCTCCCCTTGTGTCGAATCAATAAATTTGGGTTGAATACTCTACCCTCGAAGGCTGTTGCGATCCCCTATACTTGTGGGTTATCAAGACTTTTTTCTGGCGCCGTTGTCGGGGAGCATAGCTCTATTCTTTGAGTCACTTGGGATTTATATATGCTTATCATTATGAAGAATTTAAGAGATCCAAAAACCAAGATCTATCCCTCAACTACGAGGGGAGGTAAGGAACTGGCATCTAGCTCTGTACTTGATTCACCTTCTGTTATGAGTAAGTTTGCGACACCTACACCTGCTTCTGCTATTCGTTCTGATATGTCGCATGTTATTGATGATGCCACTTCTGCTATGCATGATACTTATGATGAAACTGCTTCTATGCTTGATACTACTGTGCCCCTTAGTGAATTTCTTGATGAACAAATTGCTAGGGCATGAGAAAGAGAAATTATTGAATCTGAATACGATGATGATAGTGATGATGAAAATATGCCTGTTATTCCTAAAGGTTATCTTTTTGATAAAGATGCTTCTTTAGCTATTTTAGCTTGCAGAGATAGATATGAGCTTAAGAGATTATTAATTAAATGGAACAAAGAATCACTTAGAGATAAAATGAAACCCGATCCTGCTTTTGCTACTTCACCTATATGTGTTCCTGATAAAGATTATGAATTCTCTGTTGATCCTGATATAATTACTTTGGTTGAATCTGATCCGTTCTATGGCTATGAATCTGAAACTATTGTGGCACATCTTACTAAGTTAAATGATATAGCTGCCCTGTTCACTAATAATGAGAGATCACGTTACCTCTATTTACTCAAAATATTTCCATTCTCATTAAAGGGTGATGCTAAGATATGGTTTAATTCTCTTGATCCTGGTTGTGTGCGTAGTCCCCGGGATATGATTTATTACTTCTCTGCTAAATATTTCCCTGCTCATAAGAAACAAGCTGCTTTGAGGGAAATATACAACTTTGTGCAAATTAAAGAAGAGAGTCTCCCACAAGCTTGGGGGAGGCTTCTCAAGCTACTTAATGCTTTGCCTGATCATCCTCTTAAGAAACCTGAAATACTTGATATCTTTTATAATGGACTAACCGATGCTTCCAGAGATTACCTGGATAGTTGTGCTAGTTCTCTTTTTAGGGAAAGAACACCGGATGAAGCTGAAATTCTATTGAATAATATGTTGACAAATGAAAATAATTGGGCACCTCCTGAGCCAGCTCCTGAGCCAGCTCTTGCTCCAATTACTGAGCCTATTCCTAAACCAACTCCGAAGAAGAGAGGTGTTCTATTTCTCAGTCCTGAAGATATGCAAGAGGCAAAGAAATCTATGAAAGAAAAAGGTATTAAAGCTGAAGACGTTAAGAATTTACCTCCTATTGAAGAAATACATGGTCTGAATTCACCGCCTATTGAAGAAACTTATGATCTCAATTATTTATTTGTTGAAGAACCTCCTGATCCCGATATCCCGACACAGGTAGTAAAGGTAAATTCTCTCTATAGATATGATAAAGCTGAAGTTCCTCCTACTAAAATTGCTAGCAAGCGCTTGGATGAGTTTAATAACTTTATGTATAAGCAAGATGACTTCAATGCTTATTTTGGTAGACAATTAAAAGAAAATGGTTATATGATTAGACGCTTGGGTGATTGTATGGCTGATATTAAGGGTGAACTTAAACTTATTAGCAAACATGCTTCTATGGTTACCACTTAATTAGAACAAGTACTTAAAGCTCAAAAAGAAGTGCTTGATGAAATGAATAGTAAGAAAAATGATTATGCTGTTAGAGTGGCTACTAGAACTGATAGAATGACTCAGGAACCTTTGTATCCTGAAGGCCACCCTAAGAGAATCGAGCAAGATTCTCAAAGAAATAATATTGATGTTCCTAGTTCTTCTAAAAAGAAGAAGAAGAAAAATGATAGAACTGCGCAAACTTCTAGTGAACCTATTGCTGAATCACCTGATACTCCAAATGATATTTCTATGTCTGATGCTGAAACACAATCCGGTAATGAACATGAACCTAGTAAAAATATTAATGATGATGTTCATGATGATGCCCAACCTAGTAATGACAATGATGTAGAGATTGAACCTGTTGTTGATCTTGATAACCCACAATTAAAGAATCAACGTTATGATAAAAGAGACTTTGTTGCTAGGAAACATGGTAAAGAAAGAGAACCTTGGGTTCAGAAATCCATGCCTTTCCCTCCTAAACCATCCAAGAAAAAGGATGATGAGGATTTTGAGCGCTTTGCTGAAATGATTAGGCCTATCTTTTTGCGTATGAGATTAACTGATGTGCTCAAAACGAATCCTTATGCTAAATATATGAAAGATATCATTACTAATAAAAGAAAGATACAGGAAGCTGAGATTTCCACCATGCTTGCTAATTATACTTTTAAGGGTGGAATACCAAAGAAACTTGGAGACCCCGGAGTACCTACTATACCTTGCTCCATTAAAAGAAATTATATTAAAACTGCTTTATGTGATCTTGGAGCCGGTGTTAGTGTTATGCCTCTCTCTTTATATCGTAGACTTGACTTGAATAAGCTGACACCTACTGAAATATCTTTGCAAATGGCTGATAAATCAACTGCCATACCGGTCGGTATTTGTGAGGATGTGCCTATTGTTGTTGCAAACATTATTATTTTAACGGACTTTGTTATACTTGATATTCCCAAGGATGATAGTATGTCTATTATTCTTGGAAGACCTTTTCTTAATACTGCAGTGGCTGTTATTGATTGCAACAAAGGCAATGTCACTTTTCATGTTAATGGTAATGAGCATACGGTACACTTTCCAAGGAAACAACCTCAAGTTCATTGTATCAACTCCATCGGAAAAATTCCATCTATTATATTTGGATGTTTTGAATTTCCTCTTCCTACTGTCAAGAAAAAATATGATATACTTATTATAGGGGATGTGCATATCCCCGTTGAGGTAACTTAGTGTTATTCGAAATTTCTCCGGTTTCATGATTATCGGAATGATTTTGTTAACAAGACTTGATCAACCTTGTTAGTGGATGCTTTTTGATGAGCATGAGAAGGATGAAACTAGAAGCACAAACTTCTGTACCCTCTTTATATTTTCTGTTATTTATATTAAATAAAGTAAAAATAGTATTTTTTCTGTCTGTTATCTGATTATCCGTGCAATATAAAAATATCCCGAAAATAAAAGTCCTTAGAATGCCATGCCAATTTAATATGATTTTTTTGGGAATATCTGAGGATTTACTGTGCAAAAATCACCGCGGGAAGAGCTGCCACCTGGCCACGAGGGTGGTGGGCTCCCCCCCCTATAGGGCGTGCCCCCCTGCCTCGTGGTCCCATGGTGGCCCTCCTCCACTTATCCCAGCACCCATCTTCTTCCTCTATCTCACACAAACCCGAAAAACCAACTCAAGCACGAGTTCCAGCCACTTTTGCTGTGATTTTCGATCTCCTTGCTCAAAGCACCTCTCGCAAAACTGCTTGGGAAGATTGTTCCTTGGTATGTGACTCCTCCATTGGTCCAATTAGTTTTTGTTCTATTGCTTTATTCTTTGCAAATTTGTGTTGCATAGGTGACCATGTTCTTGAGCTTGCATGCCAAATTTATATGGTTCCAAGTAGTTCTAATGCGTGATATAGGCACTAGGCACTTGTAGGAGTAGTTACTATCAGTTTTATTGAGTTTAGTTTACTTTTATTTTGAAGTTACCAAAAATTTCAGAATTTTTCAGAGAAAAACAATATGTTTAGGAAGATGTTCCAAGGTGGTTCCTCTAAGAAGCAAGGACCCAGAATTGCTATGCGCGATGCTGACGAGGATCCACCAAGAGACGCTCCAGTACGACCTTGCGAATGGCCGTCAGAAAATTTTATGGACCATGTGGGAATTAAAGAAGAATTCAAATCATATTTGCACAATGCCGGTCTTATGGATTTTGAGGCTAACAAATGCCCCTAGTATCATGATCTCACAAGTTCATTTATGAGGAGGTTTGAGTATTCATCTTCGCGTAATTCTCCTTCAGTCATGTTTGATCTTTATGACAAATCTTGTACCATGGACCTAGAGGATTTCACTTCTGCTTGTGAACTTCCATCATGGGGCAGTAATAGGGACCCCCCTAAATCTGAATTTAGAAACTTTATTGCTAGTATAACTGTGGGGGAATCCAGAGATATAACGCAGGCTACCATAGGGAGCATTCACTTTTCTACTATACATTATTTTGCTCTTTTCATCGGTAGATGCATAAATGCTAAGGATGAAGCATGTCACATGTGTGTCCCTGATCTCAGCATTCTTAGGAGTGATGTGTTAGGAGACCAATCTTATCATATGGGAGCCATTGTAGCTCGTAGGTTGCATCATAATAAACATAATGTAGATTTCTTTGGAGGAATTTATGCAACTCGCTTAGCTCATTTTCTTGGAATAGACATTCGTGAGGGTGATACGGAGTTGCCTCCTGCATATTTAGATTATAACTCTATGGCTTTGCACCAGTTTGTCGACAGGCCTGAATCACCTCTCTTATATCGCTTAATTTTTGATAAACGACGTGTTTTCCGTATTACTCTCCCTGCTCCTGCCTTCTTTGATTCATAGACAAAAGGAAGATATGTTATACCAGAGAGGAGGCAGAAGAGTACGAGAGGAGAGCGGAGGCAGCTCGACTCCACGCTGCAGCTCAGCAGGCGATAACCGCTGCACATCAGTATGATCCCAACTATCCTTCTTCATCACAGTACGACCCCAACAACTATTATTATGGATATCCGCCAGGCTAGCCGTGGCCATAGACCAACTTAGGCCAAAAGCCTAAGCTTGGGGGAGTACGTATTTCTCACCGACATTACATTTATGTTCACACACACTCATTGCTAGATGTCGGTCCTCATACTTTTTCATTGTAATATCCATGCTAATTTATTTTCCTTTTCCAGCTTTCTTCTTGCGTGTTTAATAAACCTTAAGAAAAACAAAAAAAATAGTAGTAGTTTATTTTCTGCTGTAGAAGTAATAACTAAAAGAAAATCCAAAAATATTTCCCGTTCTTCTTTTGCTTATTGGGAGCTTTCCCATGTAAATAGTGTTATTTCTTTTCTTTTCTTTGGGGATCAGTAGGAGAAGACCATAATTAAATTGTTGAAGTGGCTCTTATATGCATTATTGTTGAATTAACCCAAGAGCCCATATTGCCTTGTCTTCTCCTGTTTATTGAATGCTCGCAGATTCCAGCTTAGTCCAATGCACGTGCACTCTTATTATTATTCACACTATTGGGTCGTGCAAGTGAAAGGCAATTATGATGATATATGATGGACTGACTGAGATGAGAAAAACTAGTATGAACTCGACCTCTTTTATTTTTGTAAATATGATGAGTCTCGCGTTCTTGATTCAGCTTATTATGAATAAACATGTTTGCAATGACAATTAGAGATTAGAGTTACTTGTGCCATGCTTGATTAGCTATGAGTTATAATGATTTACTTTGTGTGCCAACATGCTATTAAGATGGTTATGATGTGGTATGATGGGGTGGTATCCTCCTTTGAATGATTTAAGTGACTTGACTTGGCACATGTTCACGCATGTAGTTGAAACAAATCAACATAGCCTTCACGATATTTATGTTCATGGTGGATTATATCCTACTCATGCTTGCATCCAATATTTAATAATTTTAATGCATGTACATGGCTGTTGTCGCTCTCTAGTTGGTCGCTTCCTAGTCTTTTGCTAGCCTTCACCTGTACTAAGCGAGGATACTACTTGTGCATCCAATCCATTAAACCCCAAAGTTATTCCAGATGAGTCCACTATACCTTCCTATATGCGGTATCTACCTGCCGTTCCAAGTAAATTTGTATGTGCCAAACTCTAAACCTTTAAATAAATATTCTGTTTTGTATGCTCGAATAGCTCATGTATCAACAAAGGCTGTCCTTATCTTCTGTGTTAGGCGGGTTATTCTCAAGAGGAGTGGACTCCGCTCCTCACTCACGAGAAAATGGTGTTGGGGATCGTAGCAGAAATTTAAAATTTTCTACACATCACCAAGATCAATCTATGGAGTAATCCAGCAACGAGTGGAAGGAGAGTGCATCTACATACCCTTGTAGATCGCTAAGCGGAAGCGTTGCAAGAACGCGGATGAAGGAGTCGTACTCGTAGCGATTCAGATCGCGGTTGATTCCGATCTAAGCGCCGAAGCACGACGCCTCCGCGTTCAACACACGTGCAGCCCGGTGACGTCTCCTATGCCTTGATCCAGCAAGGGGAGAAGGAGAGGTTGGGGAAGACTCCATCCAGCAGCAGCACGACGGCATGGTGGTGAAGGAGGAGCGTGGCAATCCTGCAGGGCTTCGCCAAGCACCGCGGGAGAAGATGAGGACTTGGGAGAGGGGGAGGGCTGCGCCAGAAATTGGGTGCGGCTGCCCTCCCACCCCCCACATATATATAGGGGCAGGGGGCCGGCCCCCTCAGATCCAATCTGAGGAGGGGGCGGCGGCCAGGGGGGTTGCCTTGCCCCCCAAGGCAAGGGGGCGCCCCCCCTTTAGGGTTCCCCCAAACCCTAGGCACATGGGCCCTAGGGGGGAGGCGCCCAGCCCACTAAGGGGCTGGTCCCTCTCCACACGCAGCCCATAGGGCCCTCCGGGGCAGGTGGACCATCCCGGTGGACCACCGGAACCCCTCCAGTGGTCCCGGTACAATACCGGTAACCCCCCGAATTATTCCGGTGACCGTATGATGACTTCCCATATATAAATCTTTATCTCCGGACCATTCCGGAACTCCTCATGACATCCAGGATCTCATCCGAGACTCCGAACAACATTTGGTAACCACGTACATACTTTCCCTATAACCCTAGCATCATCGAACCTTAAGTGTGTAGACCCTACGGGCTTGGGAGTCATGCAGACATGGCCGAGACAACTCTCTGGTCAATAACCAATAGCTTGATCTGGATACCCGTGTTGGATCCCACATGCTCCATGATGATCTCATCGGATGAACCATGATGTCAAGGATTCAATCAATCCCGTATACAATTCCCTTTGTCTATCGGTACGATACTTGCCCGAGATTCGATCGTCGGTATCCCGATACCTTGTTCAATCTCGTTACCGGCATGTCTCTTTACTCGTTCCGTAACACATCATCCACGGATCAACTCCTTGGTTACATTGTGCACATTATGATAATGTCCTACCGAGTGGGCCCAGAAATACCTCTCCGTTACACGGAGTGACAAATCCCAGTCTCGATTCGTGCCAACCCAACAGACACTTTCGGAGATACCTGTAGTGAACCTTTATAGCCACCCAGTTACGTTGTGACGTTTGGCACACCCAAAGCACTCCTACGGTATCCGGGAGTTGCACAATCTCATGGTCTAAGGAAATGATACTTGACATTAGAAAAGCTTTAGCATACGAACTACACGATCTTTGTGCTAGGCTTAGGATTGGGTCTCGTCCATCACATCATTCTCCTAATGATGTGATCCCGTTATCAACGACATCCAATGTCCATGGTCAGGAAACCGTAACCATCTATTGATCAATGAGCTAGTCAACTAGAGGCTTACAAGGGACATGGTGTTGTCTATGTATCCACACATGTATTTGAGTTTCCTATCAATACAATTCTAGCATGGATAATAAACGATTATCATGAACAAGGAAATATAATAATAACCAATTTATTATTGCCTCTAGGGCATATTTCCAACAAATGGCTGGTCACCGGGATGCCCAGTCCCATGCTTTATGCAAACTAAATCAAAATTAATTGCAAACAAAACTCCCCCTGGGACCTGATGTATGTTGGAGGCACTCCTTGTTTCGAGCAAGCCATGGATTGATGCTTGTTGGTGGAGGGGGAGTATAAACTTTACCATTCTGTTTGGGAACCGCCTATAATGTGTTTAGCATGGAAGATATCGACATCTCTTAGTTGTTACGTTGACAATGAAAGTATACCGCTCAAAATTCAATTTATCTCTATTTCAAAACCGAGATCTGGCACCTCTACAAATCTCTGCTTCGCTCTGCGAAGGGCCTATCCATTTACTTTTATGCTGAGTCATCACCCTCTTATTAAAAAGCACTAGCTGGAGAGAACAACCGTCATTTGCATTCATCACTATTAATTTATGTTGGGTATGACTATGATTGGATCTCTTTTACCATGAATTACAATGTCTAGTCAGTCCTTGATATTTAAAGGTGCTCTGCATTTATGTTTTGCGGTCTCAGAAAGGCCTAGCGAGATACCATCTTGTTATATCATATTATGATTGTTTTGAGAAAGTGTTGTCATCCGAGATTTATTATTATGACTTGCTAGTTGATTATGCTATTGATACGAGTAATTATGAGACGTGAGAATTATTGCAAGTGTGGTTAGTTATGATCTATGCTGAAAACTTGAATGCTGGCTTGACATAGTTACAACAAGAAGAGCAAACAAAGTTTGTAAAAGTTTTTCTTTCTTTCTTGCAGTTTGTCAACTGAATTGCTTGAGGACAAGCAAGGGTTTAAGCTTGGGGGAGTTGATACATCTCCGTCGTATCTACTTTTCCAAACACTTTTGCCCTTGTTTTGGACTCTATCTTGTATGATTTAAATGGAACTAACCCGGACTGACGCTGTTTTCAGCCGAATTACCATGATGTTGTTTTATGTGCAGAAAACAAATATTCTCGGAATGACCTGAAACTCCACGGGAGGTCTTAGAAAAAACATTAAAAAATCCTCGCCAAATATGAAGACCAGGGGGCCCACACCCTTTCCATGAGGGTGGGGGCGCCCCCCCCCCCCCACTAGGGCGCGCCCCCTACCTCGTGGGCCCCTTGTTGACCCTCCGACGCCAACTCCATCTCTATATATTTGCTATCGGAGAGGAAAAAAATAGGGAGAAGAAATCATTGCGTTTTACGAAATGGAGCCGCCGCCAAGCCCTAAAACCTCTCGGGAGGGCTGATCTAGAGTCCGTTCGGGGCTCCGAAGAGGGGGATTCGTCGCTGTCGTCATCATCAACCATCTCCATCACCAATTTCATGATGCTCACCGTCGTGCGTGAGTAATTCCATCGTAGGCTTGCTGGACGGTGATGGGTTGGATGAGATTAATCATGTAATCGAGTTAGTTTTGTTAGGGTTTGATCCCTAGTATCCACTATGTTCTGAGACTGATGTTGCTATGACTTTGCTATGCTTAATGCTTGTCACTAGGGCCCGAGTGCCATGATTTCAGATCTGAACCTATTATGTTTTCATGAATATATGTGAGTTATAGATCCTATCTTGCAAGTCTATAGTCACCTACTATGTGTTATGATCCGGCAACCCCGAAGTGACAATAATCGGGACCACTCCCGGTGATGACCATAGTTTGAGGAGTTCATGTATTCACTATGTGCTAATGCTTTGTTCCGGTTCTCTATTAAAAGGAGGCCTTAATATCCCTAAGTTTCCAATAGGACCCCGCTGCCACGGGAGGGTAGCACAAAAGATGTCATGCAAGTTCTTTTCCATAAGCACGTATGACTATATATGGAACACATGCCTACATTACATTGACGAATTGGAGCTAGTTTTGTGTCAACCTATGTTATGACTGTTACATGATGAACCGCATCCGGCATAATTATCCATCGCTGATCCGGTGCCTACGAGTTTTCCATATACTGGTTTATGCTTATTTACTTTTCCGCTGCTACTGTTACAATCACTACAAAGTACCAAAAAAATTACTTTTGTTGTCTTTACTTTTGTTGCCGCTACCACCACTATCATATTACTTTGCTACTAAACACTTTGCTGCAGATACTAAGTTTCCAGGTGTGGTTGAATTGACAACTCAGCTGCTAATACTTGAGAATATTCTTTGGCTCCCCTTGTGTCGTATCAATAAATTTGGGTTGAATACTCTACCCTCGAAAGCTGTTGCGATCCCCTATACTTGTGGGTTATCAACATGCAAGGGGGACATGTCGGCAGCAGTCTACTTCTCTCAAGAGCATAAGTATTCTACGGTGGGTGAACGAATTACAGTTGAGCAATTGACAGAATTGAGCATAGTTATGAGAATATCTAGGTATGATCATGTATATAGGCATCACGTCCGAGACAAGTAGACCGACTCCTGCCTGCATCTACTACTATTACTCCACTCATCGACCGCTATACAGCATGCATCTAGAGTATTAAGTTAATGAAAACAGAGTAACGCCTTTAGCAAGATGACATGATGTAGAGGTATAAACTCATGCAATATGATGAAAACCCCCATCATGTTATCCTCGATGGCAGCAATACAATACGTGCCTTGTTGCCCCTACTATCACTGGGAAAGGACACCGCAAGATTGAACCCAAAGCTAAGCACTTCTCGCATTGCAAGAAAGATCAATCTAGTAGGCCAAACCAAACTGATAATTCAAAGAGACTTGCAAATATAACCAATCATACATAAAAGAATTCAGAGAAGATTAAAATATTATTCATAGATAGACTTGATCATAAACCCACAATTCATCGGTCTCAACAAACACACCGCAAAAAGAAGATTACATCGAATAGATCTCCACAAGAGAGGGGGAGAACATTGTATTGAGATCCAAAAAGAGAGAAGAAGCCATCTAGCTAATAACTATGGACCCATAGGTCTGAGGTGAACTACTCACACTTCATCGGAGGGGCTATGTTGATGATGTAGAATCCCTGCGTGATCGATGCCCCCTCTGGCGGAGCTCCGGAACAGGCCCCAAGATGGGATCTCGTGGATATAAAAAGTTGCGGCGGTGGAATTAGGGTTTTGGCTCCGTATCTGATCGTTTGGGGGTACGTAGGTATACATAGGAGGAAGGAGTACGTCGGTGGAGCAACAGGGGGCCCACGAGGGTGGAGGGCGCGCCTGGGGGGGGGTAGGCGCTCCCCCTACCTCGTGGCCTACTCTTTTGTTTATTGACGTAGGGTCCAAGTCTCCTGGGTCTTGTTCGGTAAGAAAATCACGTTCTTGAAGGTTTCATTCCGTTTGGACTCCGTATGATATTCCTTTTCTTCGAAACCCTAAAATAGGCAAAAAAAACAGCAATTCTGGGCTGGCCCTCCGGTTAATAGATTTGTCCCAAAAATAATATAAAAGTGGATAATAAAGCCCAATAATGTCCAAAACAGTAGATAATATAACATGGAGCAATCAAAAATTATAGATACGTTGGAGACGTATCAAGCATCCCCAAGCTTAATTCCTGCTAGTCCTCGAGTAGGTAAATGATAAAAACAGAATTTTTGATGCGGAATGCTACTTGGCATAATTTTAATGTAATTCTTCTTAATTGTGGTATGAATATTCAGATCCGAAATATTCAAGATAAAGGTTTAATATTGACATAAAAATAATAATACTTCAAGAATACTAACAAAGCAATTATGTCTTCTCAAAATAACATGGCCAAAGAAAGTTATCCCTACAAAATCATATAGTCTAGCTATGTTCCATCTTCACCACACAAAATATTTAAATCATGCACAACCCCGATGACAAGCCAAGCAATTGTTTCATACTTTTGATGTTCTCAAACTTTTTCAATCTTCACACAATACATGAGCGTGAGCCATGGATATAGCACTATAAGTGGAATAGAATGGTGGTTGTGGAGAAGACAAAAAGGGAGAAGATAGTCTCACATCAACTAGGCGCATCAACGGGCTATGGAGATGACCATCAATAGATATCAATGTGAGTGAGTAGGGATTGCCATGCAACAGATGCACTAGAGCTATAAGTCTATGAAATCTCAACAAAAGAAACTAAGTGGTTATGCATCCAACTTGCTTGGTCATGAAGACCTAGGGCATTTTGAGGAAGCCCATCATTGGAATATACAAGCCAAGTTCTGTAATGAAAAATTCCCACTAGTATATGAAAGTGATAACATAGGAGACTCTCTATCATGAATATCATAGTGCTACTTTGAAGCACAAGTGTGGTAAAAGGATAGTAACATTGTCCCTTCTCTCTTTTTCTCTCATTTTTTATTTGGGCTTTCTCTCTTTCTTTTTTATGGCCTCTTTTCTTTCTCTTTGTTTTTCGTCCGGAGTCTCATCCCGACTTGTGGCGGAATCATAGTCCCCATCATCCTTTCCTCACTGGGACAATGCTCTAATAATGATGATCATCACACTTTTATTTTCTTACAACTCAACAATTACAACTCGATACTTAGAACAAAATATGACTCTATATGAATGCCTTCGGTGGTGTACCAGGATATGCAATGAATCAAGAGTGACATGTATGAAAGAATTATGAATGGTGGCTTTGCCACAAATATGATGCCAACTACATGATCATGCTAAGCAATATGACAATGATGAAGTGTGTCATAATAAACGGAACGGTGGAAGGTTGCATGGCAATATATCTCGGAATGGCTATGGAAATGCCATAATAGGTAGGTATGATGGCTGTTCTGAGGAAGGTATATGGTGGGTGTATGATACCGGCGAAAGGTGCGCGGTATTAGAGAGGCTAGCAAAGCTGGAAGGGTGAGAAACGTGCGTATAATCCATGGACTCAACATTAGTCATAAAGAAAAATATACTTATTGCAAAAATCTACAAGTTATCAAAGCAAAGTATTATGTGCATGCTCCTAGGGGGATAGATTGGTAGGAAAAGACCATCGCTCGTCCCCGACCGCCACTCATAAGGAAGACAATGAAAAAATAAATCATGCTCCGACTTCATCACATAACGGTTCACCATACGTGCATGCTACGGGAATCACAAAATTTAACCCAAGTATTTCTCAAATTCACAACTACTCAACTAGCATAACTCTAATATCACCATCTTCATATCTCAAAACAATTATCAAGCATCAAACTTCTCATAGCATTCAACACACTCATAAGAAAGTTCTTTTACTATTCTTGAATTCCAAGCATATTAGGATTATTTAAGCAAATTACCATGCTATTTAAGACTCTCAAAATAATCTAAGTGAAGCATGAGAGATCAATAGTTTCTATAAAACAAATCCACCACCGTTCTCTAAAAGATATAAGTGAAGTACTAGGGCAAAACTATATAACTCAAATGATATAAGTGAAGCACATAGAGTATTCTAACAAATTCCAAATCATGTATGGATCTCTCAAAAGGTGTGTACAGCAAGGATGATTGTGGTAAAATAAAAGGCAAAAACTCAAAGCATACAAGACGCTCCAAGCAAAACACATATTATGTGGTGAATAAAAATATAGCTCCAAGTAATGTTACCGATAGAAGTAAACGAAAAGAGGGGATGCCTTCCGGGGCATCCCCAAGCTTTGGCTTTTAGGTTTCCTTAGATTATCTTGGGGGTGCCACTCCTTGTTCCATAATCCATCAAATCTTTACCCAAAACATGAAAACTTCACAACACAACACTTAAACTAGAAAATCTCGTGAGCTCCGTTAGCGAAAGAAAACAAAAGACCACTTCAAGTTACTGTAATGAAGTCATTATTTATTTATATTCGTGTTAAACCTACTTTATTCCAACTTCTCTATGGTTTATAAACTATTTTACTAGCCATAGATTCATCAAAATAAGCAAACAACACACGAAAAACAGAATCTGTCAAAAACAGAACAATCTGTAGTAATATGTAGCTAGCGCAAGATATGGAACCCCAAAAATTCTAAAATAAATTTCTGGACGTGAGGAATTTATCTATTAATCATCTTCAAAAAGAATTAACTAAATAGCACTTTCCAAATAAAAACAGCAGCAGTTCTTGTGAGCGCTAAAGTTTCTGTTTTTTTACAGCAAGATATCAAGACTTACCCCAAGTCTTCCCAACGGTTCTACTTGGCACAAACACTAATTAAACACAAAAAACACAACCTAAACAGAGGATAAATAAATTATTTATTACTAAACAGGAGCAAAAATCATGGAATACAAATAAAATTGGGTTGCCTCCCAACAAGCGCTATCGTTTAATGCCCCTAGCTAGGCATGAAAAGCAAGGATAGATCTAGGTATTGCCATCTTTGGTAGCCAATCCATAAGTGGCTCTCATAATAGATTCATAATATAATTTAATTTTCTTTCTAGGAAATTGTTCCATGCCTTTCCTTAACGTAAATTGGAATCTAATATTTCCTTCCTTCATATCAATAATTGCACCAATCGTTTTAAGGAAAGGCCTACCAAGAATAATAGGACATGAAGGATTGCAATCTATGTCAAGAACAATAAAATCTACGGGCACATAATTCCTCTTTGCAACAATAAGAACATCATTAATTCTTCCCATACGTTTCTTAATAGTGGAATCCGCAAGGTGCAAGTTTAGAGAGCAATTATCAAAATCACGGAAACCTAACAAATCGCACAAAGTCATTGGAATCGTGGAAACACTAGCACCCAAATCACACAAAGCATAGCATTCATGATCTTTAATTTTAATTTTAATAGTAGGTTCTCACTCATCATAAAGTTTTCTAGGGATAGAGACTTCTAATTCAAGTTTTTCTTCACAAGATTGCATCAAGGCATCAACGATATGTTTAGTGAACGCTTTATTTTGACTATAAGCGTGAGGAGAATTTAGCACGGATTGCAACAAGGAAATACAATCAATCAAAGAGAAATTTTCATAATTAAATTCCTTGAAATCCAAAATAGTGGGTTTAGCAACATCTATGGTTTTAATTTCTTCAATCCCAATTTCACCAATTTTAGCATCAAGATCTAAAAACTCCGAATTCTTGGAACGTCTTGTAGGTAAAGGTGGATCATAATAAGTCCCATCATTATTAAGATTCATATTGCAAAACAAAGATTTAATAGGGGATAAATCAATAACTTTTAGATCTTCATCTTTATTTTCATAGGAACTAGAAGAACACGCTCTTATAAAGGCATCTTTCTTAGCACGCATCCTAGCAGTTCTTTCTTTGCACTCATCAATGGAAATTCTCATGGCTTTGAGAGACTCATTGATATCATGCTTAGGTGGAATAGATCCAAGTTTGAAAGAATCAACATCAAGAGAAATTCTATCAACGTTCCTAGCCAACTCATCAATCTTAAGCAATTTTTCTTCAATCAAAGCATTGAAATTCTTTTGCGAAGTAATAAATTATTTAATATTAGATTCAAAATCAGAGGGCATCTTATTATAATTTCCATAAGAATTGTTGTAGGAATTACCGTAATTATTAGAGGGATTACTAGGATAAGGCCTAGGATTAAAATTTCCTCTATACGCGTTGTTACGAAATTGTTCCTACCAACAAAATTCACATCCATAGATTCATTATTATTCTCAATCAAAGTAGAGAAGGGCATATCATTAGGATCAGAAGAAACACTCTTACTAGCAAATAATTTCATAAGTTCATCCATCTTTCCACTCAAGATATTAATTTCTTCTATCGCATGGACCTTTTATTAGTAGATCTTTCAGTATGCCATTGAGAATAATTAACCATAATATTATCTAGGAGTTTAGAAGCTTCTCCTAAAGTGATTTCCATAAAAGTGCCTCCCGCGGCCGAATCTCAAAAATTTCTAGAAGCAAAATTCAATCTGGCATAAAAATTTTGTATAATCATCCACAAATTCAAACCATGAGTAGGGCAATTATGTATCATTAATTTCATCCTCTCCCAAGCTTGTGCAACATCTTCATGATCAAGTTGCTAAAAATTCATAATATCATTTCTAAGGGAGATGATCTTAGCGGGAGGAAAATACTTAGAGATAAAAGCATCTTTGCACCTATTCCATGAATCAATACTATTCTTAGGCAAAGACGAAAACCAAACTTTAGCACGATCTCTAAGCAAAAAAGGAAATAGTTTCAATTTAACAATATCGTTATCCACATCTTTCTTCTTTTTCATATCTCACAAATCAACGAAGCTATTTAGATGGGTAGCGGCATCTTCACTAGGAAGGCCGGAAAACAGATCTTTCATGACAAGATTCAGCAAAGCAGTATTAATTTCACAAGATTCAACATCGGTAAGAGGAGCAATCGGAGTGCTAATAAAATCATTGTTGTTGGTATTGGTAAATTCACACAATTTAGTATTATCTTGAGCCATCGTGACAAGCAAGCAAACTAACACACAAGCAAACAAAAAGCAAGCAGGCAAAAATAGGCAAATAGAGAAAGAGAGGGAGGATAGAGAGAGAGAGGGCGAGTAAAACGGCAAGGGTGAAGTGGGGGAGAGGAAAACGAGAGGCAAATGGCAAATAATGTAATGCGGGAGATAGGGATTGTGATGGGTACTTGGTATATTGACTTTTGCGTAGACTCCCCGGCAACGGCGCCAGAAATCCTTCATGCTACCTCTTGAGCACTGCGTTGGTTTTCCCCGAAGAGGAAGGGATGATGCAGCACAGTAGCGTAAGTATTTCCCTCAGTTTTTGAGAACCAAGTTATCAATCCAGTAGGAGGCTACACGCGAGTCCCTCGTACCTGCACAAAACAAATAAATCCTCGCAACCAACGCGATAAGGTGTTGTCAATCCGTACACGGCCACTTACGAGAGTGAGATCTGATAGATATGATAAGATAATATTTTTGGTATTTTTATGATAAAGATGCAAAGTAAAATAAAAGCAAAGTAAAAAAGCAAAGGAAATTACTAAGTATTGGAAGATTAATATGATGAAGATAGACCCGGCGGCCATAGGTTTCACTAGTGGCTTCTTTCAAGAGCATAAGTATTCTACGGTGGGTGAGCGAATTACTGTTGAGCAATTGACAGAATTGAGCATAGTTATGAGAATATCTAGGTATGATCATGTATATAGGCATCACGTCCAAGACAAGTAGACCGACTCCTACCTGCATCTACTACTATTACTCCACTCATCGACTGCTATCCAGCATGCATCTAGAGTATTAAGTTAATGAAAATAGAGTAACGCCTTAAGCAAGATGACATGATGTAGAGGGATAAACTCATGCAATATGATGAAAACCACATCTTGTTATCCTCGATGGCAACAATACATGCCTTGTTGCCCCTACTATCACTGGAAAGGACACCGCAATATTGAACCCAAAGCTAAGCACTTCTCCCATTGCAAGAAAGATCAATCTAGTAGGCCAAACCAAACTGATAATTCGAAGAGACTTGCAAAGATAACCAATCATACATAAAAGAATTCAGAGAAGATTCAAATATTATTCATAGATGGACTTGATCATAAACCCACAATTCATCGGTCTCAACAAACACACCGCAAAAAGAAGATTACATCGAATAGATCTCCACAATTGAGGGGGAGAACATTGTATTGAGATCCAAAAAGAGAGAAGCAGTCATCTAGCTAATAACTATGGACCCGTAGGTCTGAGGTGAACTACTCACACTTCATCGGAGGGGCTATGATGATGATGTAGAAGCCCTCCGTGATCGATTCCCCCTCCGGCGGAGCTCCGGAACAGGCCCCAAGATGGGATCTCATGGATACAGAAAGTTGCGGCGGTGGAATTAGGGTTTTGGCTCCATATCTGATCATTTGGGGTACGTAGGTATATATAGGAGGAAGGAGTACGTCGGTGGAGCAACAAGGGGCCCAC
>NC_041392.1:33584300-33608122 GCF_002162155.2 Triticum dicoccoides
ACGTTCCCGGGGGTTTCATTCCGTTTGGACTCCGTTTGATATTCCTTTTCTTCGAAACCCTAAAATAGGCACAAAAAAATAGCAATTCTGGGATGGGCCTCCGGTTAATAGGTTAGTCCCAAAAATAATACAAAAGTGGATAATAAAGACCAATAATGTCCAAAACAGTAGATACTATAGCATGGTGCAATCACAAATTATAGATACGTTGGAGACGTATCTAGCCCTAGTTGATACATGAGCTATTCGAGCATACAAAACAGAATGTTTATTTGAAGGTTTAGAGTTTGACACATACAAATTTACTTGGAACGGCAGGTAGATACCGTACATAGGTAGGTATGGTGGACTCATATGGAACAACTTTGGGGTTTATGGGATTGGATGCACAAGCAGTATTCCTGCTTAGTACAGGTGAAGGCTAGCAAAAGACTGGGAAGCGACAGCTAGAGAGCGACAATAGTCATGAACATGCATTAAAATTAATCAACACCGAATGCTAGCATGAGTAGGATAAAATGCACCATGAACATAAATATCGTAGAGGCTATGTTGATTTTGTTTCAACTACATGCATGAACATGTGCCAAGTCAAGCCACTCGAATCGTTCAAAAGTGGATACCACTCTATCATACCACATCACAACCATTTTAATAGCATGTTGGCACGCAGGATAAACCATTATAAGCTCCTAGCTAATTAAGCATGGCATCAGCAACTATAATCTCTAATTGTCATTGCAAACATGTTTATTCATAATAGGCTGAATCAGGAACGATGAACTAATCATATTTACAAAACAAGAGAGGTCGAGTTTAGACCAGCTTCTCCCATCTCAATCAGTCCATCATATATCGTCATAATTGCCTTTCACTTGCACGACCGAATGATGTGAATAATAATAACAGTGCACGTGCATTGGACTAAGCTGGAATCTACAAGCATTCAATAAATAGAAGAAGACAAGGCAATATGGACTCTTGGTTAAATCAACAATAATGCATATATGAGTCACTTCAACAATTTAATTATGGTCTTCTCCTACCGATCCCCCCCCCCCAAAAAAAGAAAAGAAATAAAACTATTTACATGGGAAAGCTCCCAACAAGCAAAAGAAGAATAGGAAATCTTTTTGGGTTTTCTTTTTAATTGCTACTACAAGCATAGAAATTAAAACTAGCTAAAAGCTACATCTAATTTTTTTGGTTTTTTCTTAAGGTTTATCAAACACACAAGAAGAAAGCATAAAAAAGGAAAATAAACTAGCATGGATGATACAATGAAAAATTATGAGCACCGACAATTAGCAATGAGTGTGTGAACGTAAATGTAATGTCGGTGGGAAATACGTACTCCCCCAAGCTTAGGCTTTTGGCCTAAGTTGGTCTATTGCCACGGATGGCCTGGAGGATATCCAAAGTTGTAGTTGGGGTCGTACTGAGATGCAGCAGTCATTGCATCATGGGCTGCACCTTGGGGGCAAGCTATCTCAGCCCTCGTCTTATACTCTTCCCCCTCCTCTCTGGTTATAAAATATCTCCCTTTTGAATGAAAGTCAAAGAAAGTGGAAGCAGGGAGAGCGACATGATAGATGCGTCGTCTGTCAAAGATTAGTCGATACTGGAGGAACTGATTGTTCCTCTCAACAAAAGGATGACGAACCATAGCCTCATAATCCATATAAGCAGGAGGCAACTCAATATCATCCTCACATATGGTTATACCAAGAAAATTAGCTATACGGGTTGCATAAATTCCACCAAAGAAATCTCCATTAAATCTATTATGACGCAACCTACGTGCAACAACGGCTCCCAAATTATAAGATTTATCTCCTAACACAGCACTCCTAAGAATACTAAGGTCAGGGACACACATGTGACATGCTTCATCCTTACCATTTATGCATCTACCTATGAAGAGAGCAAAATAATGTATCGCGGGAAAATGAAGTCTCCCTATGGTAGCTTGTGCTATATCTCTAGATTCCCCCACAGTTATATTAGTAAGAAAATCTCTAAATTCAGATTTGCGAGGTTCACTAGCACTACTCCATTGTGGAAGTTTGCAAGAAGTGGTAAAATTCTCTAAGTCCATAGTATAAGAATTTTCATAAAGATCAAATAGGACAGTTTGAGAATTTCGTGAAGATGAAAATTCAAACCTCCTCACAAAGGAACTAGTGAGATAGTGGTAGTGACGGCACTTTTCTGCCTCGAAGCTCACAAGATCAGCGTTACGCAAATATGCGTTAAATTCTTCCTTAATTCCTGCTCGATCCATGAAGTCCTCTGAAGGCCATTCACAAAGCCGCACTGGAGCGTCCCTTGGTGGTTCATCTTCAGCATCACGCATTGCAAGCATGGGTCCTTGTTTCCTTGAAGAACCACCTTGGTACATTTTCCTAAGCATATTTTTTCCTCTGAAATATTTCTGAATTTTTTAGTAACTTCAAATAAGAGTAAACCAAGATCAATTAAATTGATAGCAACTACTCCTACAAGTGCCTAGGACCTATATCATGCATTAGAACTACTTGGAAACATATAAATTTGACATGCAAGCTCAAGAACATGGTCACCTAGGCAGCACAAATTTGCAATGAATAAAGCACTAGAACAAAAACTAATTGGACCAATGGAGGAGTCACATACCAAGGAAAAGTCCCCCAAAGCAGTTTTGTGAGAGGTGCTTTGAGCAAGGAGATCGAAAATCGAAGCAAAATGAGCTAGAACTCGTGTTTGAGCTGGATGGTGATTTTTTTGGGAGGAAGAAGTGTGTGGGTGCAGGAATAAGTGGAGGGGAGCCACCGTGGGCCCACGAGGCAGGGGGCGCGCCCAGGGGGTGGGCGCGCCGTGGACCCTCGTGGCCAGGTGCTTGCTCCCCCTGTTGTGTTCTCAGTGCCAGATATTCTCAAATATGCCAAAGAAATCATATTAAATTGGCAGGGAATTTGGAGAACTTTTATTTTCGGGGTATTTTTATATTGCACGGATAATCAGAAAACAGACATAAATTACTATTTTTGCTTTATTTAAACTAAATAACAAAAAGTAAAAAGAGGGTACAGATAGTTTTGTTTTCTATTCATCCATCTCATGCTCATCAAAAGGAATCCACTCACAAGGTTGATCAAGTCTTGTTAACAAACTCATTCCGAGTAACATGGAACCGGAGAATTTTCGAATAACACTAGGTTACCTCAACGGGGATATGCACATCCCCAACAATGAGAATATCATATTTCTTCTTGACAGTAGGAAGAGGAAATTCAAAACCTCCAAAAATAATAGATGGAATTTTTCCAATAGAGTTTATACTATGAACTTGAGGTTGCTTCCTTGAAAGTGTACCGTATGCTCATTACCATTAACATGAAAATTGACATTGCCTTTGTTGCAATCAATAACAGCCCCTGCAGTATTCAAAAAAGGTCTTCCAAGAATAATAGACATACTATCGTCCTCGGGAATGTCAAGAATAACGAAGTTCGTTAAAATAGTAATGTTTGCAACTACAACAGGCACATCCTCACAAATACCGACAGGTATAGCAGTTGATTTATCAGCCATTTGCAAAGATATTTCAGTAGGTGTCAACTTATTCAAATCAAGTCTACGATATAAAGAGAGGCATAACACTAACACCGGCTCCAAGATCACATAAATCAGTTTTAACATAGTTTCTTTTAATGGAGCATGGTATAGTTGGTACTCCTGGATCTCCTAGCTTCTTAGGTATTCCACCCTTCAAAGTATAATTAGCAAGCATGGTGGAAATTTCTGCTTCCGGTATCTTTCTTTTATTAGTAACAATATCTATCATGTACTTAGCATAAGGATTCATTTTAAGCATATCAGTCAAACGCATACGCAAAAAGATAGGTCTAATCATTTCAGCAAAGTGCTCAAAATCCTCATCATCCATTTTCTGGGATGGCTTAGGAGGAAAAGGCATGGGTTTCTGAACCCAAGGCTCTCTTTCCTTACCGTGTTTCCTAGCAACAAAGTGCTCAAAATCATTATTAAAATTATCACTAGTTTCATGTTCATTCCCGGATTGTGTTTCAACATCAGAAATACAGATATCATTGGGATTCTTAGGTGTGTCAATAACAGGATCACTAGAAGCATGCAAAGTCCTATCATTTTACTTTTTCTCCCTTTTAGAAGGACTAGGTGCATCTATATCATTTCTCTGAGAATCTTGCTCAATTCTCTTAGGATGGCCCTCAGGATACAAAGGTTCCTCGGTCATTTTACCACCTCTAGTCATAACTCTAACATCATAGTCATTTTTCTTACTATTTAATTCATTGAGCAAATCATTCTGAGCTTTAAGTACTTGTTCTACTTGAGTGGTAACCATAGAAGCATGTTTACTAATGAGTTTAAGTTCACCTTTAACTGTAGACATATAATCACCCAAGTGTTCAATCATATAAGCATTTTCTTTCATTGTCTACCAAAGTAAGCATTGAAGTCTTCTTGCCTAACCATAAAGCTATCAAACTCATCCAAACATTGGCTAGCAAACTTAGTAGGAGGGATTTCAGCTTTATCATATCTATAACGAGAATTTACCTTTACTACCTGTGTCGGGTTATCAAGACCATGTGTTTCTTCAATAGGTGATGGATTAAAACCATATATTTCTTCAACAGGGGGTAAATTAAGACCATGTATTTCTTCAATAGGAGGTAAATTTTTAACATCTTAAGCTTTAATACCCTTTTCTTTCATAGATTTCTTTGCATCTTGCATATCTTCAGCACTGAGAAATAGAACACCCCTTTTCTTCGGAGTTGGTTTAGGAATAGGCTCAGGAAGTGTCCAATTATTTTCATTTGTCAACATATTATTCAATAGAATTTCAGCTTCATTCGGTGCTCTTTCCCTGAAAACAGAACCAGCATAACTATCGAGGTGGTCTCTGGAAGCATCGGTTAGTCAATTATAAAAGATATCAAGTATTTCATTTTTATTAAGAGGATGATCAGGCAAAGCATTAAGTAATTAGAGAAGCCCCCCCCCCCCAAGCTTGTGGGAGACTCTCTTCTTCAATTTGCACAAAATTATATATATCACTTAAGGCAGCTTGTTTCTTATGAGCAGGGAAATATTTAGCAGAGAAGTAATAAATCATATCCTGGGGACTACACACACAACCAGGATCAAGAGAATTAAACCATATCTTAGCATCATCCTTTAATGAGAATGGGAATATTTTAAGGATATAAAAGTATCGAGTTCTCTCATCATTAGTGAACAGGGTGGCTATATCATTTAATTTAGTAAGTTGTGCCACAACAGTTTCAGATTCATAGCCATAAAAATGATCAGATTCAACCAAAGTAATTATATCAGGATCAATAGAGAATTAATAATCCTTATCAGTAACAAAGATAGGTGAAGTAGCATAAGCAGGATCATATTTCATTCTAGCAGTCAGAGTTTTTTGTTTAAGCTTAACTAATAATTTCTTAAGATCACTTCTATCATTGCATGCAAGAAAGTCACTTTTAGTTTCTTCATCCATAACATAGCCCTCAGGCACAACATGCAATTCATATTTATTAGCAGAGCCTTCATCATCACTTTCATCAATATTATCAGTTTCAATAATTTCATTCTCTCTAGCCCTAGCAAGTTGTTCATCAAGAAATTCACCAAGTGGCACAGTAGTATCAAGCATAGAAGTAGTTTCATCATAAGTATCATGCATAGCAGAAGTGGCATCATCAATAACATGTGACATATCAAAATTAATAGCAGCAGCAGGTTTAGGTGTCGCAAGCTTACTCAAAATAGGAGGTGAATCAAATGCAGAGCTAGATGGTAGTTCCTTACCTCCCCTCGTAGTTGAGGGATAAATTTTTGTATTCGCGTCTTTCAAGTTCTTCATAGTGACCAGCAGATATAAATCCCAAGTGAGTCAAAGAATAGAGCTATGCTCCCCAGCAACGGCGCCAGAAAATAGTCTTGATAACCCACAAGTATAGGGGATCGCAACAATTTTAGAGGGTAGAGTATGCAACCCAAATTTATTGATTCGACAAAAGGGCAGCCAAAGAATATTCTCAAGTATTAGCAGTTGAGTTTCAATTCAACCACACCTGGAAACTTAATATCTACAGCAAAGTGTTTAGTAGCAAAGTAATATGATAGTAGTGTGGTAACGGTAGCAAAAGTAATTTTTTTGGTGTTTTGTAGTGATGATAACAATAGCAACGGAAAAGTAAATAAGTGAAGAACAATATATGGAAAGCTCGTAGGCATGGGATCGGTGATGCAGAATTATGCCGGATGTGGTTCATCATGTAACAATCATAACATAGGGTGACATAGAACTAGCTCCAATTCATCAATGTAATGTAGGCATGTATTCCGAATATAGTCATACGTGCTTATGGAAAAGAACTTGCATGACATCTTTTGTCCTACCCTCCCGTGGCAGCGGGGTCCTAATGAAAACTAAGGGATATTAAGGGCTCCTTTTAATCGAGTACCGGACCAAAGCATTAACATAGGGTGAATACATGCACTCCTCAAACTATGGTCATCACCGGGAGTTGTCCCGGTTATTGTCACTTCGGAGTTGCCGGATCATAACACATAGTAGTTGACTATAGACTTGCAAGATAGGATCAAGAACTCGCATATATTCATGAAAATATAATAGTTTCAGATCTGAAACCATGGCACTCGGGCCCTAGTGACAAGCATTAAGCATAGAAAATTCATAGCAACATCAATCTCAGAACATAGTGGATACTAGGGATCAAACCCTAACAAAACTAACTCGCTTACATGATAAATCTGATCCAACCCATCACCGTCCAGCAAGCCTACGATGGAATTACTCACGCACGGCGGTGAGCATCATGAAATTGGTGATGGAGGATGGTTGATGATGACGACTGTGACGCCCCGAGACCGTTGCGCCAGGTGTCTTCCAGTTATTCGTTGTTGTTGCCTTGTCTTTTTCTTGCGTGTTGTTTCTCATCATGTCATCATGTGCATTGCATCATCATGTTTTCAAAACTTGTATCCGTCCGGGTTCCCCAGTTCCGTCCGTCGTCCTCGACCCCATGACCTCCTCCATGCCTCCCCATCATGTTCTCCGGCTCCAAGCTGCCGCCCTCCTTCATGTCCTGCGATTGCCACGAACCCTCCTCGTCGCCTGCATCTCGTCAAGCAGCGCCGCCGTGCCCGCACGCCTATGGAGAAGCTCTGGTGAGCCAAGCCACGCCGCACCCATGTTTCTTCTGTCCTCTTCACCTTCTATCTCTCACACATCTCCCTCTGTCTCTGCTGCGTCTACAGGTGGAGCATCACCCTCGCCGGAATCCTTCTCCTCAGCCGTAGCTTTTGGTCGCCGGAGTTCCTCCGACGAGCTCCTTCGCTGTCCTGCTCGCATGCGCCGGCAGGCTCCCCTACTTACTCTGCTCCTTGCTTGCGCACACGTCCACACGCTTCTTCTCTGAATCAGCCAGGCCGGCCTCACGCGAGCACCTGCATGCACGCACCCTCATCAGTTTCCGCACCGCGCTGGTGATCTGCTGCACCTGCAGCCGCTGCTTGCTCCCGTCGCCGGCAAGCATCACCGGGCTTCCATGGTCGTAGCTGTGGCCATGCCTCGCCACAGCTCCTACCCTCACCCAACTAAGCCACCACCTGCACGCGCGCACCCACACTGCATTCCCGCATGCTGGCCGTTGCTCTGCTGCGGCAGCAGCAGCCGCTTCACTCGCCATCCTCGCCGGCGACTTCTGTGCATCCGTGGAGTCCAGACTTCGTCTCCTTGTTTGCTCTTAGGATATTCTGCCGCTACTATGCTAAGTTTACCAAGCTAGCTCTGCTGGTCATCCCAGCTCAACGACAGCAGGAGGTCCTGGGTTCGATTCCCAGGCACCCAAGTTTTGCCCCGTTCGTCATTTATTTATTTATTTTTGCACAGAGCCACTCGGCTCGAAGCCTCATCTGGGCCGCTGCACCGTGATGCTTCTGGCCCAAGTATGTTTTTTTCTTCTTAGGGTTTTATCATTTTCCAGTGCATGAATAATTACATCATTTTGCCACTGTTTTTGCATTGTTAATAACTAATTAACCGTGCATCGGATTAAAACAACTTATATTGGAAATATGCTTAGTTTTTCATCTAGTTTCATAATATGTCTTTTTTATCCATGTTTAAAATGCTTAAGATGTTGTTTGTTTAAATTTTCTTAAATAACTTATTAAAATGATTATAATCATAACTAAATAACCGTAGCTCGGATTTTAATAAACTTTATATGTAAATGGGGTAGAAAAATGCCTAGTTTAACATGGTGGCTTTACTTTGCACGTTTAACAACTCTAAAATATGGTTTAGGGCAGAACAATACCATAACCAAAATATGCATATGGGGTTTTACCGGAATTGTTGTTCGTTGCTTCCGGCCTCATTTAAACTTGACTAGATAGGTAGTTTTACTTTGCTTCACCCTCTTGCGATGTTAATCATCATTTAATATTGTTGGATACATAAACGAGATCGAACTAAATAACTTGAATGTGGTGTTTCTTCAACATGCAACTCGGTGTGAGTTGAGCTCCACTTAATTTGTAGTATTATTTGTGCAATTTGCCATGCCATGTTTCATTAAACCGGACATGAATCATACTTGGTTGTGCATCATGCCATGTTTATGTGGTGGTTGTCTACTATGTTGTTTTCTTTCTTTCCGGTGTACTTCTCGGTAATCCGGTAACGTCGTGATGTGAGGATCCGTTCAACTTTGTCCGTTTGTCTTCTTCATGGACTCGTTCTTCTTCCTTGCGGGATTTCAGGCAAGATGACCATACCCTCGAAATCACTTCTATCTTTGCTTGCTAGATGCTCGTTTTTTTGCTATGCCTATGATGTGATACCTACCACCTGCTTATCATGCCTCCCATATTGTTGAACCAAACCTCTAACCCACCTTGTCCTAGCAAACCGTTGTTTGGCCATGTTACCGCTTTGCTCAGCCCCTCTTATAGTGTTGTTAGTTGCAGGCGAAGATTGGAGCTTGTTCCATGTTTGGTACATGGATATTTTGTTGGGATATCACAATATCTCTTATTTAATTAATGCATCTATATACTTGGTAAAGGGTGGAAGGCTCGTCCTTATGCCTGGTGTTTTGTTCCACTCTTGTCGCCCTAGTTTCTGTCATATCGGTGTTATGTTCCCGGATTTTATGTTCCTTACGCGGTTGGCTTATAATGGGAACCCCTTGATAGTTCGCCTTGAATAAAACTCCTCCAGCAAGGCCCAACATTGGTTTTACCATTTGCCACCTAGCCTTTTTCTTTCCCTTGAGTCGGCCAGCTCAAGGGTCATCTTTATTTTAACCCCCCCCCCCCCGGGCCAATGCTTCTCTAAGTGTTGGTCCAACTGAGCGATGTCCGAGGCTACCAGGGGCAACTCTGGGCTGGCTTACCCGACGTCTTGCTCATCCGGTGTGCCCTGAGAACGAGATATGTGCAGCCCCTATCGGGATTTTTCGGCACATCTGGGTGGCTTTGCTGGTCTTGTTTTACCATTGTCGAAATGTCTTGTAACCGGGATTCGGAGCCTGATCGGGTCTTCCCGCTAGAAGGAATATCCTTCGTTGACCGTGAGAGCTTGTGATGGGCTATGTTGGGACACCCCTTCAGGGGTTATGAACTTTTGAAAGCCGTGCCCGCGGTTATGGGCAGATGGGAATTTGTTAATGTCCAATTTGTAGAAAACCTGAAGTTCATCCTAATTAAAATGCACCAACCGCGTGTGTAACCGTGATGGTCTCTTCTCGGCGGGGTCCGGGAAGTGAACACGGTGTTGGAGTTATGCTTGACGTAGGTTGTTTAGGATCACTTCTTGATCATACTTTCTCGAACATGCTTTTCCTTCTCTTCTCGCTCTCATTTGCGTATGTTAGCCATCATATATGCTAGTCGCTTGCTGCAGCTCCACCTCATACCTTTTACCCTTCCTATAAGCTTAAATAGTCTTGATCGCGAGGGTGTGAGATTGCTGAGTCCCCGTGACTCACGGATACTTCCAAAACCAGTTTGCAGGTGTCGATGTTACCGAGCAGGTGATCCAACCAAGCTCAAGGAGGAGCCCGATGAAGATCTTGTCATTTGTGTTGTTTCGTTCTAGTTGATCAGTAGTGGAGCCCAGTTGGGGTCGATCGGGGATCTATGTAGCATTTGGGGTAGTCTTCTTTTATTTTGGTTCCGTAGTCGGACCTTGATTGTATTTGGATGTTGTAATGCTTTATTCATGTAATTGTGTGAAGTGGCGATTGTAAGCCAACTATGTATCTCTTTCCCTTATGTATTACATGGGTTGTGTGAAGATTACCTCACTTGCGACATTGCTTTCAATGCGGTTATGCCTCTAAGTCGTGCTTCGACACGTGGGAGATATAGCCGCATCGAGGGCGTTACAAGTTGGTAATCAAAGCTTTCCCCGACCTTAAGAGCCCCCTGCTTGATCGAATCGCTGGCGTTATTGAGTCTAGAAATGTTTTGAGTCATTTAGGAATTATATATCGAAGAGTTTAGGAAATCTTTTTACTCCCGAGTCCCTTCATCGCTCTGGTAAGGCATCCTGACATAGAGTTTTGTCTCTTCTCTTCTCAAATTTCACTAAAAAAATTTAGGATCACGCGGGTATCTTGGAATCGTTCCGATGGTTTTGTGATGAGAACATTGTTCTTGGTGCCTCCTGACATTTAGAGGTTGTGGCAGTGTCCCAGGGAGTTGAGCTGCGAGGTGTTGTCGTCACAATTTTATCGTTGCAGTTCTGGAATACCTGAGATTAGTTTCGCCGACATCGAAAATCTCTTTTATGCAGTTGTTGGTGGGATAACCTCGACGCCACCCATTACTATGGCGGGAGTTCGGGAGTATTGCCATAACTCGTATAACGGATGCTTTTCGAAGGTTGAGGTAGATGATTTCTGAAGGTTTCTTGGTTATGTGTTGAAGGATGGATACAGCTGGATGTAGGATTTGCTAGTTTTGGGTGAGATATTATGCTTCCCCTGTATCCCCAACACCTGATTGCATAACCGGAAAGGTTCGGGAGTTTCATAAGTGGGAATTCAAGTAGTTCTTAGGATATCTTTCCGACAGATGTATGATATGAAATTGTGGTTCGACGTCTAGTGCTCCGCCTATCCACGGTTGGTTTTACAGTAGTCTCGTTGTGTCTTAAAGAGTCCTTGGCTATGCCGACTCGGGGACGCTTCGTATGTCATGTGCACTGCCTTGTACATGATGGTGATGTACGATCGAGCCCGTGTAGGCCCCACCATGAAATCTTCGGACGAAATCTCTATCATATGTTTGTTCCGGCTTATTTTGCAAGCCAATCCTTTGTTTTGTTTTGAGTTGTGGTATTCGAGTTGCTTCGAAGTCAAATGTTGATTCCATACATTTTCCTAAGCGGTGTTCTCATACCCTGATGTGAATACTAATCCTTCTTGATCATCGAGATTGTCTTTCCAATCCTTTTCAACCGGCGTGTTTCTCTTCAAGTGAATCTGATCATTTTCAACATCCGCAAAATCAATTATCAGTTCTTCTCAACGTTGTTTGTTTCATTCATCCCAAGATGCCTTTGTTTTTCCCGCCCTCCCACCCTTTTTCTTCAAGGACTCAGATTTATCAATCAAGTATCATTTTATTGATGGAAGTGTCTCCATTTTTTTCATCGATGTTCTTATCCGGTGATTCTCATGAAGGTACTAACGGAGCTTCAAGTTATCATTATTCGTTCTTTTTCTTCTCCGGTGGAACCAATTCAAGGCTTGTTGATCATATCCTTTTACTCGTTTCAAATACCTTCTCATGCCGGTGCACCTCATATTCATTCTTTTCTCACTATTCAATTGTTCCGGAGTGCTCAAGATATCCCGAAGATTCGTGCTTACACTCTGCTTTCGTTCAAGCTCTTTCAAGGATGTTATCTCATTCAAGCCATTTAAATTCAACCGGTGCAATCTCTCTTTGAAATCGTTCTACGGTGTATCTTTTTAGTGGGCCCTAACCCACAGGTCTTTTCCCAGGATCTTACCTGACTCTTCTTATGTACCCGGAGTTATTCTCAAATTCATTTCAAAGTTTGACGTAAGAATGATTCATCATCAGTCATATGTATTTCTCCAAGATCTTTCAAATTCTTTTCATCGTTGGCTCAACTTCTCCATTCTTCATTCCGGTGTGCCTCAATAATTCTTGGTGGTGTTTCTCGTCATCATTTGAAGACCGAAGAAGAGTTTTTTTTCCTACATATCTTATCATCTCTCTCAGAGATTCGTGGTTCTAGTTCGAGCCCATCCTCTCATAATTGTATTCGATTGTGAGAATTCTTTTCACCCATCCGGAGCTATTCAAGAGTCTTCTTAGTGTGTTATCCAGAATCCATCAATTCAGGTTTATTCATTCTCAGCTGTCAGTTATCATTCTCCAATCTTACCGGTGCATTGTTCAAGTGATCTCTAATCAGTTTGTGATCCCTTCGTTCTCATGTATCTAGATTGCCTCAAGTATCTTCGTTCATTTCATAATTCTTACCCGGTGATTCATCCATTTACTTCATTCATTTTTAATTCTTACGGTGGTTCGTTCAAGATTTCTCTTCCTTATCAATTCATTCGTGGTTTCAATTCTACCGGTGGTTCGTTGAAGACCTTCCTCAAGGTTGCGCTATATCTATATTAATCATTTCTACGAGAATAAGTGGTATGCCAAATCCGTTGCTTGTCATCAATTTAAATTGGTGAAGGATACGCATAACATAATTCTTATTCTTGTTTCATCCAAGCGATTAATTCCTTATTCTGGAGGTTCATCAAAATTCTTGATTTCTTTTGTTCATCTTTCATTTCTGGAGCTCCAAGCTCTTTCAATTATATCACCACGAGGATCCATCTAAATCATTACAAGGTTTCACCTTGTGTTTTCAACTTCTCTTTCCTTTCTTTGGATCATTCCTTTTGTGTACTGGAGTTCTTCATGAAGGTTCTACATGATGGTTCATAAAGGATTTATATCCCTTCTCCCAGTGTTCATTGAGATTTTTTTCTAAGGAGCTCAAGCATTCTTCATCTTCCAATCCGGAGTGCAATTCTTTCACGCATATCTTTTGAGGTGGTGCTATGTCATTCTTGATATTTCCCTTCGTGCTTCGTGATTCACAAGTTATCAAGAATAAGATATCTTAAATCCATCAACCTCTTCGTTGGAGTTATCTTGGGTTATAGTTCACCTAAAGCCTTACCTAAGGATTGTTGCTATTTGTGATGCTTATAAATGATCCAAGTTCTTCATTTATCCTTCCAGTGAAATAATCTTCTCGTCTCCTTGTTCATATCAATCCAATTTATCGTTTCCGTTAGTGGCAGAATTTCACCTCGTAGTTTTGAGATGTTCTTCATAAGCCCACTACAAGCTTACTCTTTTCGTTGTTGGTTTCCAACAAATCCATTCGACCCTTCTCCTAAGGATGCCTTTTCAAACTCTTTTGTGTCAGAAGTTGGCATTTCTTCTCCATTCTTTTATTTCAATTACCTATTTTCTATTTCTTCCTTCCGGAGGCATTGTGATGTTGCTCTCTTCAACCCATCTTCTTGTTTTGTCAGGATTGTGTTCATTCTTTTTGCTTATCCATATAAACGGAGTGTTGTGCCCTTTTGCTCAAGTTCTTTTCATTTTATCATGTTTTTGCCTTCCGTTTCAACTGGAGTGCTGTCCGAATTTGTTCTTCCTTGAAACTCTTCCCTACCGGGGTGCTTTCAACTTTGTTCTACTTCGTTGCATTCTTTCTTTCAATTTGTTCAAACTTTTCAAGGTTCTTTGGGTTCACTCATTGGTCAAAGAAGCAACTTAGTATTACCTCTTCTCTTTTCTCTTCCGTTTTCCCTCCGGTGCCATTCTAGATCTCGGGACGAGATCCTCTCGTAGTGGTGGAGTGTTGTGACGCCCCGAGACCGTTGCGCCAGGTGTCTTCCAGTTATTCATTGTTGTTGCCTTGTCTTTTGCTTGCGTGTTGTTTCTCATCATGTCATCATGTGCATTGCATCATCATGTTTTCAAAACTTGCATCCGTCCGGGTTCCACAGTTCCGTCCGTCGTCCTCGACCCCATGACCTCCTTCGTGCCTCCCCATCACGTTCTCCGGCGCCAAGCTGCCGCCCTCCTACACGTCCTGCCGTTGCCACGAACCCTCCTCGTCGCCTGCATCTTGTCAAGCAGCGCCGCCGTGCCCGCACGCCTATGGCGAAGCTCTGGTGAGCCAAGCCATGCCGCGCCCATGTTTCTTCCTTCCACTTCACCTTCTATCTCTCACACGTTTCCCTCTCTCTCTGCTGCGTCTACAGGTGGAGCATCACCCTCGCCGGAATCCTTCTCCTCAGCCGTAGCTTTTGGTCGCCGGAGTTCCTCCGACGAGCTCCTTCGCCGTCCTGCTCGCATGCGCCGGCAGGCTCCCGTGTTTACTCTGCTCCTTGCTTGCGCACACGCCCACACGCTTCTTCTCTGAATCAGCCAGGCCGGCCTCACGCGAGCACCTGCATGCACGCACCCTCATCAGTTTCCGCACCGCGCTGGTGATCTGCTGCACCTGCAGCCGCTGCTTGCTCCCGTCGCCGGCAAGCATCACCGGGCTTCCGTGGTCGTAGCTGTGGCCATGCCTCGCCATAGCTCCTACCCTCACCCAACTAAGCCACCACCTGCACGCGCGCACCCACACTGCATCCCCGCATGCTGGTCGTTGCTCTGCTGCGGCAGCAGCAGCCGCTTCACTCGCCATCCTCGCCGGCGACTTCTGTGCATCCGTGGAGTCCAGACTCCGTCTCCTTGTTTGCTCTTAGGATATTCTGCCGCTACTATGCTAAGTTTACCAAGCTAGCTCTGCTGTTCATCCTAGCTCAACGACAGCAAGAGGTCCTGGGTTCGATTCCCAGGCACCCAAGTTTTGCCCCGTTCATCATTTATTTATTTATTATTGCACAGAGCCACTCGGCTCGAAGCCTCATCTGGGCCGCTGCACTGTGATGCTTCTGGCCCAAGTATGTTTTTTTTCTGCTTAGGGTTTTATCATTTTCCAGTGCATGCATAATTACATCATTTTGCCACTGTTTTTTGCATTGTTAATAACTAATTAACCGGGCATCGGATTAAAACAACTTATATTGGAAATATGCTTAGTTTTTCATCTAGTTTCATAATATGTCTTTTTTATCCATGTTTAAAATGCTTAAGATGTTGTTTGTTTAAATTTTCTTAAATAACTTATTAAAATGATTATAATCATAACTAAATAACCGTAGCTCGGATTTTAATAAATTTTATATGTAAATGGGGTAGAAAAATGCCTAGTTTAACATGGTGGCTTTACTTTGCATGTTTAACAACTCTAAAATATGGTTTAGGGCAGAACAATACCATAACCAAAATATGCATATGGGGTTTTACCGGAATTGTTGTTCGTTGCTTCCGGCCTCATTTAAACTTGACTAGATTGGTAGTTTTACTTTGCTTCACCCTCTTGGCATGTTAATCAACATTTAATATTGTTGGATACATAAACGAGATCGAACTAAATAACTTGAATGTGGTGTTTCTTCAACATGCAACTCGGTGTAAGTTGAGCTCCACTTAATTTGTAGTATTATTTGTGCAATTTGCCATGCCATGTTTCATTAAACCGGACATGCATCATACTTGGTTGTGCATCATGCCATGTTTATGTGGTGGTTGTCTACTATGTTGTTTGCTTTCTTTCCGGTGTACTTCTCGGTAATCCGGTAACATCGTGATGTGAGGATCCGTTCGACTTTGTCCGTTTGTCTTCTAGATGGACTCGTTCTTCTTCCTTGCGGGATTTCAAGCAAGATGACCATACCCTCGAAATCACTTCTATCTTTGCTTGCTAGATGCTCGCTTTTTTGCTATGCCTATGATGTGATACCTACCACCTGCTTATCATGCCTCCCATATTGTTGAACCAAACCTCTAACCCACCTTGTCCTAGCAAACCGTTGTTTGGCTATGTTACCGCTTTGCTCAGCCCCTCTTATAGCGTTGTTAGTTGCAGGTGAAGATTGGAGCTTGTTCCATGTTTGGTACATGGATATTTTGTTGGGATATCACAATATCTCTTATTTAATTAATGCATCTATATACTTGGTAAAGGGTGGAAGGCTCGGCCTTATGCCTGGTGTTTTGTTCCACTCTTGTCGCCCTAGTTTCCGTCATATCGGTGTTATGTTCCCGGATTTTGCGTTCCTTACGCGGTTGGGTTATAATGGGAACCCCTTGATAGTTCGCCTTGAATAAAACTCCTCCAGCAAGGCCCAACATTGGCTTTATTTTAACCCCCCCCCCCCCGGGCCAATGCTTCTCTAAGTGTTGGTCCAACTGAGCGATGTCCGAGGCTACCAGGGGCAACTCTGGGCTGGCTTACCCGACGTCTTGCTCATCCGGTGTGCCCTGAGAACGAGATATGTGCAGCCCCTATCAGGATTTGTCGGCACATCTGGGTGGCTTTGCTGGTCTTGTTTTACCATTGTCGAAATGTCTTGTAACCGGGATTCGGAGCCTGATCGGGTCTTCCCGCTAGAAGGAATATCCTTCGTTGACCGTGAGAGCTTGTGATGGGCTAAGTTGGGACACCCCTGCAGGGGTTATGAACTTTCGAAAGCCGTGCCCGTGGTTATGGGCAGATGGGAATTTGTTAATGTCCGATTGTAGAAAACCTGAAGTTCATCCTAATTAAAATGCACCAACCACGTGTGTAACCGTGATGGTCTCTTCTCGGCGGGGTCCGGGAAGTGAACACGGTGTTGGAGTTATGCTTGACGTAGGTTGTTTAGGATCACTTCTTGATCATACTTTCTCGAACGTGCTTTGCCTTCTCTTCTCCCTCTCATTTGCGTATGTTAGCCATCATATATGCTAGTCGCTTGCTGCAGCTCGACCTCATACCTTTTACCCTTCCTATAAGCTTAAATTGTCTTGATCGCGAGGGTGTGAGATTGCTGAGTCCCCGTGACTCACGGATACTTCCAAAACCAGTTTGCAGGTGTCGATGTTACCGAGCAGGTGATCCAACCAAGCTCAAGGAGGAGCCCGATGAAGATCTTGTCATTTGTGTTGTTTCGTTCTAGTTGATCAGTAGTGGAGCCCAGTTGGGGTCGATCGGGGATCTGTATAGCATTTGGGGTAGTCTTCTTTTATTTTGGTTCCGTAGTCGGACCTTGATTGTATTTGGATGATGTAATGCTTTATTCATGTAATTGTGTGAAGTGGCGATTGTAAGCCAACTATGTATCTCTTTCCCTTATGTATTACATGGGTTGTGTGAAGATTACCTCACTTGCGACATTGCTTTCAATGCGGTTATGCCTCTAAGTCGTGCTTCGACACGTGGGAGATATAGCCGCATCGAGGGCGTTACAAGTTGGTAATCAGAGCCTTCCCCGACCTTAGGAGCCCCCTGCTTGATCGAAGCGCTGGCGTTATTGAGTCTAGAGATGTTTTGAGTCATTTAGGAATTATATATCGGAGAGTTTAGGAAATCTTTTTACTCCCCAGTCCCTTCATCGCTCTGGTAAGGCATCCTGACGTAGAGTTTTGTCTCTTCTCTTCTCAAATTTCACTAAAAAAATTTAGGATCATGCGGGTATCTTGGAATCATTCCGATGGTTTTATGACGAGAACAGTGTTCTTGGTGCCTCCTGACATTTAGAGGTTGTGGCAGTGTCCCGGGGAGTTGAGCTCCGAGGTGTTGTCGTCACAATTTTATCGTTGCAGTTCTGGAATACGTGAGATTAGTTTCGCCGACATCGAAAATCTCTTTTATGCAGTTGTTGGTGAGATAACCTCGACGCCACCCAGTACTGGGGCGGGAGTTCGGGAGTATTGCCATAACTCGTATAACGGATGCTTTTCAAAGGTTGAGGTAGATGATTTCCGAAGGTTTCTTGGTTATGTGTTGAAGGATGGATACAGCTGGATGTATGATTTGCTAGTTTTGGGTGAGATATTATGCTTCCCCTGTATCCCCAATACCTGATTGCATAACTGGAAAGGTTCGGGAGTTTCATAAGTGGGAATTCAAGTAGCTCTTAGGATATCTTTCCGACAGATGTATGATATGAAATTGGGGTTTGACGTCTAGTGGTCCACCTATCCACGGCTGGTTTTACAGTAGTCTCGTTGTGTCTTAAAGAGTCCCTTGGCTATGCCGACTCGGGGACGCTTCATATGTCATGTGCACTGCCTTGTACATGATGGTGCTGTATGATCGAGCCCGTCACTACTAGGAAAAGGGCTATAGATAGGATTGATACTAATGGCGCATCAGGGAAGTAGTGCGCCACTACTATATACTAATGACGCACCTGTTGGTAATGCGCCATTAGTGTGGAAGACACTAATGGCGCACCAGAAACATGGTGCGCCACTAGTATTAATTTGTTTTCCATTTTTCCATACATACTAATGGCGCATCAGGTCGACAATGCGCCATTACTAGTTCTAACTAGTAATGGCGCACCAGGCAGAGAGTGCGCCATTACTGTAATTTTTTTCTTATTCTTTTTTTTTGCAAAACTACTAATGGCGCACCGTTTCACAGTGCGCCATTACTAGTTTAAACTAGTAATGGCGCACTATTACACGGTGCGCCATTACTATATATATTTATATTTTTTACTTTTTTGCAAAACTTCTAATGGCGCACCACCTGCAGGTGCGCCATTAGTAACCAGGGTTACTAATGGCGCATTTCCTTGTGGTGCGCCATTAGTAACCTGGGACCCCAACAAAATATTTTGGACAGCCCCACACCTACCCACTCACTTTCCCCACTTCATTCCCTCCACCTCCTTCTCCAAGCTTTCGGCTGCCTCCTCCTCCTCACCTCATTTCCACCATAGATTCATCAAAATTAAGTGGTGAAATTACCTTTTTTTTTGATAGGTAAGTAAGGGGAAAGCTATCTTCATGATGTAGATCTACTTTTTTTCTCCCTAGCTCGCTCCAACAACGTGCACATGCACTTTTTGTGGCCTAGCTAGATCTATGTATGTTTGTGGTGTTGCATGTGTTTGTGGTGTTGCATATATGTTTGTGTTTGAAGGTACCGGTATTTGAAATGCGATAGTTGCCAATATTTTGCCAGAATGTTTTGATTCATTTCCGTTTCGGCGAAATTTTGGCACTATGCATTCTTTTTTGTCCTATTTTTAGGGAAGGTCATGCCAAATCTTTTCTTGGTTCTAAAATATCGTTTTGCTCTACCCCGCAGGCGACCATGGTCCGCACGATGACTGAAGGCATCGTGAATAGGTTTTTGAGCTCCGCGAAGGCCGAGATGCTTCAAAAGAACGAGACGGAGATAGGATGTCCGTGTCGAAGATGCAAGCTGAAGAGCCTTATTGCGGACCCGGATTCCGGGCAGGTGTGGGACCACCTTCTCTTGCTTGGTTTCATGGATGGCTATCGGTGGCAAGGTGATGAAGATGACTATGAAGTCGTCCATGGCCGGGGCCGGGCAAGAAATGAGGAAGGGCAACAAGAAAAGTACCACCGCGGCAAGGGCGGGCGAGAAGATGAAGAATCTCCGGGACATGATCACGACGGTGATGCTGTACACAGTCATCATGTAGAAGATGTCGTACATGATGATGAGGAAGATCAAGACGAAGGGCATGATCATGAAGATGAAGATGCCGGAGCAGACGATGCTAGAGGCTGGGTGCAGGACCCTCATATTCAAGAGCTGCTTCTCAAGCAGACGGATAACGCAAGAGCTGCCGCCCGAGAGAAAGCCAAGCTGGATCAACTGGAGATAGACGCGGTTACTCCTTTGTATGAAGGATGCAGGCCCGAGGATACCCGCCTGAAAGTAACGCTCATGGCTCTGGAGATGAAGGCAAAACACAAAATGACCGACGCATGCTTCGACGAGAACATGTCATTCTGGTACGAACGTCTTCCCAAGGGGAACAAGTGCCCGACCAGTTTCGAGGAGGCGAAGAAAATCGTGTGTCCTCTGGATTTACCGCACGTGAAATACCATGTGTGCATGAACAATTGTATCATTTATCGGGACGAGCACGCGGAGTCTACCATATGTCCGGTGTGCGGCGTCACTCGATACAAGAAGAGGAAGAAAGCTCCTCGAAAATCGGTGTGGTACTTTCCGATCACTCCTCGTCTGCAGCGGTATTTCGCGGACCCTAAGGTAGCAAAGCTCCTGCGTTGGCATGCGGATAGGGAGGAGAAGAAGCGGGAAGATGACGGAAATGATCTGGAGATAAATAAAAAAGACAAGATGCTGAGTCACCCTAAGGATGCGAGCTAGTGGCAAGCGTTGAACTTCGAATACCCAGAATTTCGGAAGGATCTAAGGAACATCGTGCTGGGCGCGAGCACCGATGGAGTCAATCCGTTTGGCAGCCAGAGAAGCACACATAGCACCTGGCCTGTGTTTGTGTGGATGTACAACCTTCCCCCCTGGTTGTGCATGAAGAGGAAGTACATTCACATGAGTATGCTAATTGAAGGGCCGAAACAACCAGGGAACGACATCAATCTATATCTGGGGCTGCTGAAGGAGGAGCTAGACACGCTGTGGAAAACGCCAGCCAATACGTGGGACGCCGGAGAGAAAGAATATTTCCCTATGAGAGCCGCACTGCTCACGACTATGCACGACTATCTCCGTTACGGATATCTCGCGGGGCAGGTAGTCCATGGATTTTCTGGATGCGTAAGGTGCATGGATGACACAACGTATCGCCAGCTAGATAGAGATCCCAGGTCTTCAAAAACCGTGTTCATGGGACATCGAAGGTGGCTTCGCGACGATGACCCGTGGAGGAAACGCAAGGATCTGTTCGATGGTGAAACCGAACCCCGAAAACGCCCGTGTACGAGGAGCGGCGAGGAAATAGACGAGCTGTTGAAAACTTGGAAAGACTGCCCACTGCCGGGAAAGAAGCAAAAGGTGCCAGAGCCGGGAAAGAAGCGAAAGGCGCCAGAGCCGCTGCTGAAGGTATGGAAAACAAGGTCTGTTTTCTGGGACTTGCCGTACTGGAAGATCCACCGTGTGCCTCACAGCCTTGATGTCATGCATATCACGAAGAACGTGTGCGAGAGTCTGCTTGGTACCCTGCTCAACATGCCAGAGAGGACCAAAGATGGGCCGAAAGCAAGGGCAGACTTGAAATCAATGGGCATCAGGCAGGAGCTTCACGCTAATGATGATGATGATGATGATGATGAGGCGAAGCAGGACACAGAAAGTCGTCGCAAAGGCAAAAAGGCCAAGAAGATCGGAAATGACTACCCTCCCGCGTGCTTCACTCTAAGTCAGGAGGAGATCGAGCAGTTTTTCACCTGCCTCCTAGGACTAAAACTTCCTTACGGTTACGCGGGGAAGATAAGCAGATACCTAGACCCAGCGAAGCATAAGTTCAGCGGGATGAAGTCTCACGACTGTGACGTGCTGATGACGCAGATACTTCCAGTTGCAATCCGTGGGATCATGGATGCGCACGTCCGTGAAATGCTATTTGGCCTATGCAACTTTTTCGACGTCGTCTCTCGGAAGTCGATTGGCGTGAGGAAACTCAGAAGGCTACAGGAAGAGACCGTGGTGATACTATGCGAGCTTGAGATGTACTTCCCGCCCGCATTCTTCGACGTTATGGTGCATCTGCTGGTCCATATCGTGGAGGATATCATCCAACTTGGGCCAACGTTCCTGCACAGCATGATGCCGTTCGAAAGGATGAATGGTGTCATCAAAGGATACGTTCGCAACATGTCACGTCCAGAGGGAAGTATAGCCAGGGGCTTTCTGACCAAAGAGTGCATCTCCTACTGCATGAATTATCTAGGAATCGAGAACCCCGTTGGTCTGCCCGTCAACAGGCACCTCAGCAGGCTCGCTGGATGGGGTCACCGTGAGGGTCGCCGCAAAATGCATGTCGACTTCGAGGGTCGACTCGCCGACTTTGAAAGAGCAAACCTAGTCGCGCTACAACACATAGACGTGGTCGATCCTTGGGTGGTAGAGCACAAAACCTTTATTGAGAAGATGTACAATGACTGAGGCCAACAGAGGACGGACGAAGATATACTCAAAGAGCACAACTCATGTTTCATGCATTGGTTCAAGCAGAAGCTTCTGTCGTACCCTTTACATGAGGATTCTTCCGCGGAAGAACAACTCATATTTGCCTTGTCACAGGGCGCCGAGCACAACCTGATGACCTATGAGGCGTACGATATCAACGGCTACACATTCTACACCGAGGACAAGGACATGAAGAGCGATGGTTATCAGAACTCCGGGGTAACGATGGAATCCTACACCGGTAACAACAAGGATAGATACTACGGAAGGATCGAGGAGATCTGGGAGCTGAGCTACACTGGAGAGAAGGTCCCGTTGTTCCGTGTCAGATGGGCCAAGAGTGTCCTAAAATAAGACCGGTATTTCACCATCATGGTTATACCCGAAGCCAAATCCAAGACCGCGGGCGCAAACGTCACCGCGAAAAATGAGCCATGGGTACTGTCTTCACAAGTGGACCAATGCTTCTTCATTACCGATCCGTCAAAGCCCAGTCGTGTTGTCGTGAGGAGAGGCAAAAGGAAGATCATCGGAATGGATGGAGTAGCCAATGAGCAAGACTTCGACAAGTACGGCGATCCGAAGATCGAACATGACGACGACGATAAATGCAGCATACACCACAAGAAGAAGCGGGACCACCCTACCTAAAGGACGTCCGTTCCACAGAAGAACTCCATTTGCGAAAAAGAAGGGCAAGAAGATTGTGAACAGATAGCTAGCTAAGATTGATTGTATTTAAATTGTAGCCTTCATTTCTCAGGCACTTTTTGATATCATGAATATTTTTAAATTTCATGGGCACTTTTTGAATTCATGAATATTTTTTCAAATTTCATGATATTTTTTCATATTCAATGGGCACCGCCACCGCCGACACCCCGCACCCTCCCCCACTTTTTGATGATATTTTTAGATAACAAATTTGATGATATTTTTTCATACTCATAAATGTTTTACCAATTCGCAAATGAATGCAACTAAAAATCCAAAAAAAACTAGTTGTGCTTGGTTATATGTTACTCCCAAAAGCATATAATGTTTGTCAAATTTGGAGCTATGGATATTTAGTTATGATTTAAACAAGTTTGAACATATTTAAACACAAACAAATATCAAACAACATTTTAAATGTTGTTAACATGGCAACAAACTGCATATTATTTTTCTACATGAAATTCTGAGCATCTAGCACATGTGACATGTTATATTTGGATGCATGCATAACAAGATATGTGCAAAGAAAAAAATGCATAAAAACAAAAATTGGGGAGCCTGGGAATCGAACCCAAGACCTCCCAGTGTGTGTGCTACGTGCTGACCAGTCGGACTAGTGTGTGTGTTCTAATGGGGATACGGTTAGGTGGTATATAACTTGAGTGCTCGAACTATAATCAAAAAACAATTACTAATGGCGCACCGGGGGGAGGTGCGCCATTGCTGTCGTCGTACTTATGGCGCACTAGGGGGAGGTGCGCCATTGCTAACCCTCCCCCCACTCCACCTATTTCCCTCTAGACTCTCTCCCTCCCTCGCTAGATCCCTCACTCGACCTAACCCGCCCCAACCGTACGCCGCCGCCCCGCCTTGCTCCGCCCCCTCCGTCCGCCGCCCCCGCGCCCCCGCGCCCCCACTACTGCAGCTCCCC
>NC_041392.1:33608817-33632043 GCF_002162155.2 Triticum dicoccoides
CCTGCGCCGCCGCCCCCGCGCCCCCGCGCCCCGAGCCGGAGGAGGAGGACGAGTAGGAGGAGGAGACGGAGACGGCCGACGCGGAGCAGGAGGCCGCGGAGGACGCGCTGCTAGACCGCATCGACGGGATCGACGCCTTCTTCTTCCTCGGGCACCACCGCCTCCGCCGTCGATCCGCCGCCTCTGCTGCTCCTAAGCCATCGCCGAGCCACCCTTCTGCTCCCCAGTGAGCACCACGTTGATTCCCCTGTTTCTCCTTTGATTCCATCGTCGTAGACGTTGTGCGCCGCCTCCGCCCGAGCTCGTGCTCACCTAGTGATAGATACTCACCCTTTGATTCCATCGCCGTAGATTTTTTAACAAGTTTAATCAAGTTAATATCATGACAAGTATGCCAGGAGAACCGATCATATATGAGATACTAAACATACAAGTTCGTGACGGGGAGTAAAACTAGCATATCTACCACCATTTGCATATGAAGCACAACAAGTATCAATGGCCACCACTATTCTATGACTAATCTCACACCAATCCTAAAGCTGCACTTAAGTATTGCTTATTATTCTTTCCTGAGATAAATAGTAATAAAAATGTGCTTGCTAGCTGCTGCCACTTGTAGCCACGAGACAAAGTCTCATTTTCCTCTGCTATCCATATGGTCTCAATTTTGACTCCAAAGATAAAAGGAGTTTTTTTGTACTAGTATTTGACCCATGTACTCTTATAGTCCTGCTTCTTATTCTTGCTACTGCTGCTGTGGTTATTCTACTATTGTTGTGTTGTTATCTACTGCTGCTAGTTTCTTCTTGTTGCTGCTGTACTTTCTGCTAAGGTTGTAGAAATCTGTGGAGTTGGCACTTTACACAAGATACCACTACTCCATATACTACTTCCACCACTACTGTATTTCATTTCAAAGTTCAAAATGCTAGTACTGAGATTTTCATTTCCAATGAGTGATGTTTTTCCTAGCAGTAGAAAAATAGCAGTAGCCATGTACTAGGAGTGCATTTTGTTCTAGGGTAGAAAAATAGCAGTAGCCTTCTCTTGGGCCTGGTCTTCTCCCCCTCTTTATGCCCTTTTCTTTTGAACAGGAAAAGAGGGTCATAACCCTTGTAATTATGCACAAGATCTTTGCTTTTTACCCACAAAAAATGTTGGTTCATGGCTTGCTAACTGCAGGTCCAGCCAACTGGTTGGTGGGCGTAGATGCTTGAATTGCATAGGGCCAACTAACTGCCCCTTGAAGGGGGCAAACAAGATGTTGTTGATACATAAATGTAGTTTTCAGTATTCTGTCCAAACTGAAAACTGTTAAAAAGACCATGTGTTTTTTGGTCAAAATCTGCATGTAAAACTGAAATAATCTCCTAGTAGTTAACTGTTATGGACAATTGTCAATTTTCTGTAATGATGATGGAACATTATAAAGCATTGTACTCCAGTGTATATGAAGGATACAAAAAATTTAGCAACTTCTCTGATTTTACAAAGTTGTTCTTATATGGGTGAAACTTCACTTGTTTTTAGGCTAGTGCAGGGTGTTGCTTTATTCTGTCATCATTTGTAACTATGTCACAAATAAATTGTTCCTTCTTCTGTATTTGAAGTAATGATTGTTCATAAGCTGAGGCATAGATTAAGCTGTTTCTTTGCTGTACCATTATATCTGGATGATTTTTGTTTGGTGACCTATTATATCTGGAATGGAAGCTCACATAAGTTGAGCTGATTTTTTTCCATATGAAAGCAGAGGACCATATGGTCTGTGGCTGGGTTTTCTCTCCGACCATTGTGTCGTGATGATTTTGCATGTACTCCGAGAGGCCCTTGAGTTTGCCGGAATGTCGATTAACTTCCATTCCGGCAAATTCGCGTACTCCATATGTCCTATTTTCAGCAAAGGTCATGCTGAAATTTTCCGTGAATTTTAGCATGACTTTGCTAAAAATCGGACATATGAGGTACTTGCTACTAATGCATGGGTCGGGGTATCTTAGTACTTAGTTAAGTAGGATCAACTGCCCCTTTATTCTTGCTGCATTAAACCATAGGTGGCAATAGAGCCAAGTGATTAGTGCCAAGTGATTAGGCCCAACCGAGGGTGCCTCGGCATCAATAAACCCTAAATGATGAAAACTTAACTTGGCTGCCCCGGATGCCTCGGTGTCGATGAGAACCTAAATGATGTACGCTTAGGCTTTTAGGGTGCCTCGGCGTCGACAAACCCTAAATGATGAAAGCTTAGACTTTTAGGGTGCCTCGGTGTCGACAAACCCTAAATGATGAGACCATGATCTTGTTCCTTGACAATAACCAACTTTTTGACCAAACTTTTTTCCTATTTAGAGCGAAACATGGCCCACAACAATGAGGCCGGTGGTTCGGGCGGCAAGAAATTCTAGGAGCTGTCCCAGGAGATGGAGGAACAACCTCACCGCTATGAGGATGCCGCGGAAGACACCGATCCTGATTACACAACCCCTAGTTGCGTCGGGGATGACACCACTGATGGTGCCGCCGAGGATGCCACCACTGATGATGGCGGCGCACACACAGATGGAAGCCAACCAAAGAAGCAAAGGAAGGACCGGCGCCCGAATGCGCTCCGCACCCTCAAGGAGGAATTCACTCAAGTGGACTCCGATGGGAATCCAACGGAGCCCAAACATATAGTCAAGGGGTACTCGCTTCAGCTCGGGTGCATTCTCCGGAGCACCGTCTCGATCAACACCGAGAACCTTAGGCATAAGGACCGAGGGAATTTGCACAACCTCCTCTTCACGAAGCTCCACGAACGATACAAGTTCCCCGCCGAATTTGAAAACACACGCCTCTCAGGGAATAAAGTGAACAGTGCCGCCCTCACGAAGATGAGCACGGCCCTGTCTACTTGGAAAAGCGCGGTGAAGGGAATGATTGATAAAGGTGATAGTTATGAGAAGATCAAGGCGAAATATCCTTTGATGAGCGAAGATGAGTACAAGGAGTTCAAGATCAAGTGCGAGAGCAGTGCAACCTCCGAATCAAGTCAATGGGGGAAAGAAATGTGGGAGTTGAACTTAGGGGAACACAAACTCGGTCCCGGCGGTTACAGAGTGGCGGAGCCTATATGGGACAAGGAGGACGCGGAGCGTGCCGAGCAAGGCCTACCGCCCCGCTTCGAGAAATACAGCGGTGACAAGCAGACCAGGAACTATGTCAGGGCCCGGTACAAGGAGGACCCGATAACAAAGGAGCTTACCACGGATCCGAAGACCAGGGCGCTTGAGCTTCTTCTGGTAAGGAATACACCCCCGCGTAATTAGCTCCATATGGTTGCACTCTAATTAATCCCCAATATTTCTAAATGGTTCACGTTCCTTTCGCAGGACACTGAAAGCAGTAGCGCGGGGTCGTCTAAGAGCTTCCCTTTTGACACCCCTTTAAATAGGGCGTTGAACGTAATGAAAAACAAGGATAAGCTCACTAAGCCGACATCAGCTGGTCGTGTGGCTGGCAAAGGCTTGTCCACAAAATGGGGGTCATACTATACCGCTGGTGTGCGGAAGGAGAAAAAGACTAGCTCGGAAAGCCAGACACGCGAGGTTGAAGAACTCAAGGCACAAGTGGCGTGGATTTCGGAGCTTGTCCAAGAGCAAGTGCAACAACAACTTGGAACGACGCTCAACGCCATGGTGCCTACGTTGATTCATGGGCTGACGACGTGGATTGCGGGCGGCCAACAGGGGCATCCCCCGATTCCTAGCTTCATGGCCAGCAACTCGCACAGTGCGCAGGCGGCGCCATTGGTGTCTCCGGCGGCGGCGCCATTGGTGTCTCCGGCGGAGGCGATATTCGTGTCTCCGGCACCGGCACGGGCATTGGAGCTTAATGCACCCGGATGTACGCCGGCTGGCACCTCGCCAGCAAGCGCCCCCTCCGTCAGTTGCATGCCTGCCGTTGGTGGTGCCTCGACATTAGCCGAGCTCGACGGCATCACGGTAACCAAGCCTCTCGGTAGATGACTTCATCTCCTTGCCTTTGACAGGGCATCCTTGACGCCCTGTACATGTTTTCGCAGGGCACCGCCGACGTTCCTTGCACTCTTCTGCATTTCGTGGGCGCCGAGTTGGTTGATGTCGCCAAGGGCAGAATCGTTCAACCGGGCAACCCCATGTTCCACGGTAATCCGATGCCACCCACAATGTATAGGGTTGAAGTGGTTCGGGTGCTGCCAGGCTACGACGAGCTGTTACCTCTGATTCGACCCGCTGGGGCCGATGAAGAAGATGAGATGACCCTCAGCACCTGCGTAAACTGGCCCTTGCTTTGACCGAAGAGCCAGATTCGTTTGGGGGCGGGGGACACCACCCCACAGACAAGACCGACAGTCGTGCCGGCGCCAAGCCATGGCAAGAATGCCGCAACGCTACCGGACCTGCCGGACATCCCTATGGCACGGGATCCGGACTGCCCTATGGCACAGGATCCGAACGGCGACGACAATGACGACGGTACATTTACCAAAGTTGATAAGTACTTTGTCAAACATGGGTACGCTGACGAGTTATGCGGGCCTCTTTCTCAAGAACCCAACCAAGACGACCGCGATCTAGCTGGTACGGCGGAGAAATCCAATTGCAACAGGCGTCATCTGGCGTTCAGTTCTTAGGACACGCCTCCAGCTCCCGCCTTCACCGAGCCTCAGATAGCTGAGGTGCGAAATATTATTAGCCCCAACACGCTCAAGAAGGCGGTCTGTGAGCAGAACTCGGTCCCATTACAGGAGATCAAGAAGAAGGGATGGAAACGAAATACTAACAAGGGCGCCGGTGCGAGCCAGCCGGCACCGAGTTTGATCCGTGCTCAGGATGGGCCACCTTCACTTAAGGATATCTCAAGGAGGGTGCATGTGGCGGGTAGGGCGATGCTACCGCCAAATATGCTGAATGCTGCAACCGGTGCTATGCGGAGTCTGCATGACAGTGTTCTTTCTTTGGAGAAGCTGCATCTCAGAGAGAAGGATGTGGCATACCCGGTTTTCGTGGCCAAGGTGCCAGAGGGCAAGGGCTTTATGGATGGCGACATCGGGGTACGATCGTCCTGCGGTTTGATGACATCTTTGCTATGTTTAACCTTCATCCGCTGCACTACACCTTCGTTCGGCTGTTTTCGCTGAGTATGGAGATGCGGATCATTAGAGACAAGACCCCGGACATCGTGATAGTCGACCCCTTCTACATGCGTGCCAAGCACTTGAGCAGCGGTGGGGACCGCCAAGTTGCGAGTTCACACCTCGAAGGCGTCATTCTGGCAAACCCAGATAAGGATAACTTCCTTGTGGCTTACTTTCCTAAGTAAGTCATCCCTTAACCGCCCCGTAACATATGATTTCTTAGATTTCGATCGTTCTTTTTTTTCTAACATTCTATGTTCTGTGCAGTGACACACATTGCACACTCATCCTCTTAAGCCCGAAATATTCCATGGCCACGTATTTAGACCCGAACCGTAACTCCAAGATAGACTACAAAAATGTCAAGAAAGTTCTTGATGATGTTCTCCCCGCCTACGCCAAATCTGGAGGCACCTTCACCAGGGCTGTTCGTAAGTACGACAAGCACATGTTCTCACACAATGCGAAGTTCTGCTGCGTCAAGCAGCCGCCTGGCGGTCAGAAGGATGCCTACTAAGCCCTCCATCACATGTGGGCGATCGTAAGGGACCATCATCAACTTCTACTACCAGATAATCTCAAAGATTGGGCCGCGAGCTTGTCGGCAGTCCAGGACGCGGACCTCAGACAAGAATTCTTTTGCATCCAGTCGGAGTTTGCGGACATCATCCATCAAGATGTCCTTCATACCTCGGGGCAGTTCTTCCTCAGATATCAACCGTCCAACAGTGAGATAGATGAAATGCTACAAATGCAGGGTGACAACGACCGCGATTTCATGACCATCACAACAGACGGCGGCTTCATTCACGTTCCTATCCGATAAGTCGAGTCAAAAGTAGTGATGTGTAGTTTTGAAACATTCATTGTCTCATGTTGTAATTATAGTTTAATGAATTCGTATGTCTCTTTGGTTTGGACAGTCATTCAACTTAGATGTAATCGATGCTATTTATTAGTAGGACCATGAATCATGCTATTAATGTCTTGCTTTTCTCTTCCGATCCTTTTGTTGCGTACTTACATATTGGTTATGTATTGTCTGTTGTTTGGCTTGTGCATAGAGATGCCGTCGTATGTCGTGTACAAGGGTAAGGTTCCTGGAGTCTACAACGACTGGGAGGAGTGTCGGAGACAGGTTCACCGTTTTAGCGGTAATAGTTACAAAGGGTACACCACTAGGGCGGAGGCCGAATCTAGATACGCCCGCTATCTAGCGGGAGAGAGGAGGGAGCGTTGGAGGAACCGGATGAAGACCAGTTTGATCGCGATGATGCTCATCGTGATGACCACAGCTCTCTTCTATGTGATGGTAGTTTAGATGATCGATATCGACTTGTAATGTGAAGACAAACTCGATACTCGCGGTCTTGAGACTTGTAATGTTATATCTTTGTTCGGTCTTTTGAATTCGAAGACTAATATGATGAATTGTATTCGGAGACTAATCTTCTATTGTATTCGATGAATCTGATGTTGCTGTGTGCTGCTGTCTATATTTTGTCTAATAATATATTTTATATTTTGTCTAATAATATATTTTATAACCTGCGCAAAAATCAGAAAAGGAAAAAAATCAAATATTCATACTAATGGCGCATCACCACCAGGTGCGCCATTAGTATGCCAAAGGATACTAATGGCGCATCAACAGAGAATGCGCCATTAGTATGACAAAGCCATGCTTACGTATGGCCCCCCGGGAGGCACACTAATGGTGCATGCTGTTACATACTAATGGCGCACTAGTTGGTGCGCCATTAGTAAGATATACTAGTGGCGTGCTACTAATGGCGCACTGGTAGTGCGCCATTAGTAAGCAAAACCAGTGCGCCATTAGTAGGCCTTTTCCTAGTAGTGCGTGTAGGCCCCACCACGAAATCTTCGAACGAAATCTCTATCATATGTTTGTTCAGGCTTATTTTGCAAGCCAATCCTTTGTTTTGTTTTGAGTTGTGGTATTCGAGTTGCTTCGAAGTCAAATGTTGATTCCATACCTTTTCCTAAGCGGTGTCCTCATACCCCGATGTGAATACTAATCCTTCTTGATCATCAAGATTGTCTTTCCAATCCTTTTCAACCGGTGTGTTTCTCTTCAAGTGAATCTGATCGTTTTCAACATCCGCAAGATCAATTATCAGTTCTTCTCAACGTTGTTTGTACATCGAGGGCGTTACAATGACAGCGACAGATTCCCCTCTCTGGAGCCCCGAACGGACTCCAGATCAGCCCTCCCGAGAGAGTTTAGGGCTTGGCGGCGGCTCCGTATCGTAAAACGCAATGAATCCTTCTCCTCTATTTTTTCTCCCCGAACATGAATATATGGAGTTGGAGTTGAGGTCGGTGGAGCTCCAGGGGGCCCACGAGGCAGGGGGCGCGCCCCCCACCCTCGTGGCTAGGGTGTGGGCCCCCTGGCCTTGATTCTTTGCCAGTATTTTTTATTATTTCCAAAAATAATCTCCGGAGTTTCAGGTCATTCCGAGAACTTTCGTTTCTGCACATAAATAACACCATGGCAATTCTGCTGAAAACAGCGTTAGTCCGGGTTAGTTCCATTCAAATCATGCAAGTTAGTGTCCAAAACAAGGGCAAAAGTGTTTGGAAAAGTAGATACGACGGAGATGTATCAGTTGATGTAGTCGTACATCTTCACGATTGACCGATCCTAGCACCGAAGGTACGGCACCTCCGCGATCTGCACACGTTCGGCTCGGTGACGTCCCACGAACTCACGATCCAGTAGAGTGTCGAGGGAGAGCTTCGTCAGCACAACGGCATGATGACGGTGATGATGATGCTACCGGAACAGGGGCTTCGCCTAAGCACCGCTACGATATGATCGAGGTGGATTATGGTGGAGGGGGCACCGCACACGGCTAAGAGATCAATGATCAACTTGTGTGTCTATGGGGTGTCCCCTGGCCACGTATATAAAGGATGGAGGGAGGAGGAGGCCGGCCCTCACAGGGCAGGCCCAAAGTGTGGAGTCCTACTAGGATACCCTAGTCCTAGTAGGATTCCACCTCCTACATGGAATAGGAAGAAGGGAAGGGAGAAGGAGAAGGAACGAAGGGGGCGCCCCCTTTCCCAAGTCCAATTCGGACCAGTCCATGGGGAAGGGGCGCGGCCACCCTTGAGGCCTTTTTCTCCTTTCCCGTATGGCCCATTAAGGCCCAATACAAATTCCCGTAACTCTCCGGTACTCCGAAAAATACCCGAATCACTCAGAACCTTTCTGATGTCCGAATATAGCCTTCCAATATATTGATCTTTACGTCTCAACCATTTCAAGACTCCTCGTCATGTCCCCGATCTCATCCGAGACTCCGAAAAAACTTTGGTCATCAAATCACAGAACTCATGATACAAATAATCACAGAACGTTAAGCGTGTGGACCCTACGGGTTCGAGAACTATGTAGACATGACCGAGACTCATCTCCGGTTAATAAACAATAGTGGAACCTGGATGCTCATATTGGCTCCTACATATTCTACGAAGATCTTTATCGGTCAAACCGTATAACAACATACGTTGTTCCCTTTGTCATCGGCATGTTACTTGCCCGAGATTCGATCGTAGGTATCCTCATACCTAGTTCAATCTCATTACCGGCAAGTCACTTTACTCGTTCTGTAATGCATCATCCTGCAACTAACTCATTAGTCACAATGCTTGCAAGGCTTATAGTGATGTGCATTACTGAGAGGGCCCAGAGATACCTCTCCGATGCACGGAGTGACAAATCCAAATCTTGATCTATGCCAACTCAACAAACACCATCGGAGACACCTGTAGAGCATCTTTATAATCACCCAGTTACGTTGTGACGTTTTATAACACACAAGGTGTTCCTACGGTATTTGGGAGTAGCATAATCTCATAGTCTAAGGAACATGTATAAGTCATGATGAAAGCAGTAGCAATGAAACTGTAACGATCATCGTGCTAAGCTAACGGATGGGTCAAGTCAATCACATCATTCTCTAATGATGTGATCCCGCTTATCAAATGACAACTCTGTGTCCATGGCTAGGAAACTTAACCATCTTTGATTAACGAGCTAGTCAAGTAGAGGCATACTAGTGACACTTTGTTTGTCTATGTATTCACACATGTACTAAGTTTCCAGTTTATACAATTCTAGCATGAATAATAAACATTTGTCATGCTATAAGGAAATATAAATAACAACTTTATTATTGCCTCTAGGGCATATTTCCTTCACCTAGTGCCGAACATAGCCTTCTTTCTGCTTATCAACTCATGAAAAATAATGATGTGTTTATTGAACTTCACCCTGAAACTTTTCTTGTCAAGGATCAGGCTACCCGGAGAACCATTCTTCAAAATAGGAGTTGATGGCATTTGTTCCCTATGACCGGTCGGCAAAGTGCTCCTCAACGTCAAGTGCTTGCAGCAACGACACCATCCACATCTCGGTGACACAAGCATTTAGGTCATCCGTCCCTTCCGATAGTCCAGAAAACTGTTCGAGATTTCCATCTTCCTGTGTCAAATAAACAAGATCATCTTTTAGTTTGTGATGCATGTCAGATGGCCAAGAGCCATCAGCTACCTTATTCTCGTTCAACTAGTGAGTCCAAAGCTCCTTTAGAGCTTATTTATTCAGATGTTTGGGGTCCTGGACCCGTTTCTGTAGGCAGACAAAAGTACTATGTCAGTTTTATTGATGATTTCAGCAAGTTTAGTTTGATCTATTTGCTCAAAATAACATTTGATGTGTTTGAGAAATCCATTGGTCCGCGATGTTGTTTTTGATGAATACATCTTTCCATTTGCTAAACTCCATTCAAATGCCGGTGCACAACTTCGCAAGGAACTTGTCATTTTACCTCCTCATCTTCTGCCACCTAGTTTTCTCCAAGGAGTGGATTCAGCTGCAAGCCCTATGTCAATCTCTAATACACTCGATGATAATTATGTTGAAAGTGTGCAGGGAACAGGTGAAGAAATTAGTGAAGAAATGGGTGAAAATAATCTTGATTTTATGCAGCCAGGGATACATGCTACAGAGGATCCGGGCTCAGCTTCCGGAGCTGATTCTGGCGGGAGTATCTCCTCGGGATCAATCCCTGACGCAGCAGCAGCGCAATCTGCCGCGGGATTGGCGTCGCCAGACGCGTCAGGCGGGCCCTCTGCTGCGCTGTCCCCCGGTCGATCGTCACCCGCGCCGAGGCCAGGCGGGCCACCCCCACGGGCCTCTGGTCGGCCCATTTCTGTGGCTCGGGGCGACCCACGTGGCGGTTCTGATGCGGCGCGTGCGGGCTCGGGCGCGTCCCCATTGTTGCAGTCTCCCCCGGCCAGCCCGGGTCTGCCAAGTGGCAGTTCTCCATGGGCGGCTGCGTCGGATCTCGCTGGCTCGACACAGGAGTTTGCCTCAGGATCTGCTATGGTCGGGTCTGGATCTTCTGCAGCTGCTTCTAACTTTGCCATTTCCGCTTCACAAAATCGCCTGCAAATTCAATCCGAACAACCAGCTCCGCCTCCTCCTGTGCGTTTGCAAACCAGGTCACAAAGCGATATTATTAAACCAAAAGTTTATAAAGATGGTTGTGTTCATTGGGGTTCGTTTTGTGCCGCAGGTGAACCAAAGAATGTATGTGAATCTCTTGCTGATCTGAAGTGGTAGAAGGCCATGGATGAGGAATACTTGGCTCTCATGGATAACAAAACCTTGCGTTTGGTTCCACCAGTCAGGGGTAGCAACGTGATTGACTGCAAATGGGTGTACAAAATCAAGAGGAAGTCTGATGGTACCATTGACAGGTACAAGGCTCGTCTGGTTGCCAAATGTTTCAAACAAAGGTATGGACTTGACTATGAGGATACTTTCAGTCCTGTAGTGAAGGCTGACACGATGAGGTTAATTCTCTCGATGACAATCTCTAGAAACTGGTGCATTCGACAACTAGATGTAAATAACGCGTTTTTGCATGGTGTTCTGGAAGATGAAGTCTTTATGAGGCAACCCCCTGGGTAAGAAAGTTCAAGCTCACCACATCATGTTTGCCAGCTTGATAAAGCTCTATATGGTTTGAAACAGGCACCCCGAGCTTGGTACTCTCGTTTATATTCCAAGTTACAATCTCTTGGGTTTATTGCATCAAAAGGAGATACCTCATTGTTCTTCTATCGTCGGCATGGAATCATCATCTTCATGCTTATCTATGTTGATGATATTGTTGTTATAAGTTACTCTCCTGCAGCAGTTGAGTCCCTTCTCAAGGACTTGCGTATGGATTTTGCACTCAAGGATTTAGGGCCTCTGCATTTCTTTCTTGGTATTGAGGTGAAGCCGGTTGCAAGTGATATTCTATTGTCATGAGAGAAATATGTGCAAGAAATACTCCAGTGCATTGGGATGAAAGGTTGCAAATCTTCGTCTACACCTTTGTCTCTCTCTGAAAAAATTTCACTTCATGATGGGGAACTCCTTGCACCAGATGACTCCACTCTGTAAAGGAGTGTTGTGGGTGAACTACAGTACCTTACTTTGACTCGGCCAGATATTTCTTATGCAGTTAATAAGGTTTGTCAGTTCTTGCATGCTCCCACCTCTGTCCATTGGACTGTAGTTAAAAGAATCCTTAGATATCTTCAAGGAACGCGGGGTCTTGGACTTAAACTTTGCAAGTCTGACTCCATGCTTGTCAGTGCTTTTTCTGATGCTGACTGGGCAGGTTGTCCTGATGATAGACGGTCTACAGGAGGTTTACAGTATTTCTTGGAAGTAATTTAGTGTCCTAGAGTGCTCGTAAGAAAGCTACTGTATCCAGGTCCAGCACGGAGGCTGAGTATAAACCCTTAGCTAATGCAACTGCTGAGGTTATTTGGGTGCAGAATATGTTGATAGAATTGGGTCTTCATCACCCTCGAGCTGCATCACTTTAATGTGATAATCTTGGTGTCACATATTTGGCTGCTAATCCTGTTTTTCATGCTCGAAAAAAGCACATAAAGATAGACTATCACTTTGTTCGAGAACGGGTGGCCAATAAACTGCTAAATGTTCGGTTTATTCCTACGGGCGATCAGGATGCAGATGGGTTTACTACAGCCGATTCTTTGAGGCAGCTGGAAGCTTTTCGGCACAATCTCAACTTAGATAAATTGTGATTGAGGGGTAGTGTCAAGCAATTTACAATACGGTATTTCTATAAACCGTATGTAGATATAGATTGCGTGTGTGTTTGTTATAACCGAGAGTTAGGATAGGTCAGGGCTATTGAGATTGTTTAGTTTCCTTGTAGATCAATCCACAACCCTAACCACCTGACCTCCTTTGTAATCTTTGCTCTTATATAACACGTACACTGCTTAGTTGCATACGTTTAGCCTCAGCTATCACAAAAATAACTGAAATCACGTAGTCAACGACGATGGAAATATTGATGGATGGATTCGACCGACAACGCAGAGCAAAATCTAATAATGTAAACAAAATCAATCCGACTCGTGTGTCGAGAGTCAACTCGCAACATTTTCGTTCGTATTCTGATGGGCGTTGCGCATGGTACCTGCATGCATGCAAGAAATGAGAGCATCTTCAGCCGCGCCCCCAACAGGTCCTCTCCAATCGATTTTGCCGCGCCGGTGCCAAAAAATCGGTCGAGTCGCGTCCCCAGTAGCCCGTTTTCCATCGGCTTGGGGCGAAACTAGCGCCGGCGGACCCGAGCCAAACCCGGCGCGCTGAGGGGCGCCTAGGCAAGCAGGCACAAGCGAAAAGGGGCGTGGGGCCGCTGTGTCGGCGAGTCGAGAGCCTCTTCCCACCGTTTCTTCCCGCTTTCCCCCCACTTTGCTCTCTTTCTCTCCATTCCTCCCACCATCCTCCATATCGCTCGCCTCCCGGCCGGCCGCCATGCTGCCGAAGAAGTACGTGATCCCGGCGCCTTGACAACTGCACCCGCCACCGTCGCCCAGCCAAAGCAGAGGAAGCCGAGGGCGCCACCGTCCAAGCCACCAGGCATGCCAAACGCCGACTGGAGGGCGGAAGTTCAGCGTCGGGAGGCTGTCACCGCCGACCGGCGGAACAGGGCCATCGCCAAGAAGGCTCGAGACAATGCGGCGCGTGTGGCTTTGGCCGTGAAGGATCAAGCTGAGGCCGAGGCGGCTCGCGTGGGGATGATGAACCCACCTGGCGGCCACGCCTAGTACGCGCTCTGGAGCCAGCAAAGCGTCCGCTCTCCGGCCGGCTTCTCATCGTCGCCGCAACCATGGGGATGCATGCCGTCGCTGGGCTACTCCGACGGGGACGTGCACGGTGGGTTCAACCCCCACGTCACCTTCCCCCATGGATACCCGGCTTAGCACACGCCCTCGCCTGCCTTCGCCGGCTTGCAGTGCCGTCCGTACAACTACTCGCCGCCGCCTTACGCATCCTCCCCGACGCCCCCTCTCCGCTGTGGCGCCCTGCCCTTCTCACAAGCTTCCACGACGCACCTCGGTGACACCAATGAGACCGACGCCGACATGGACAACATCATCGCGGTAGGCTAGGCCGCGGCCGCCGTGTCCCCTGGGTTCGCTACCTAGGACGACACGGTGGACCTCAGCGGCGGCATGGACGGCGAGCTCGAGTATGGCGAGGAGGAGCCGGAGGAGCACGAGGAGGAGGAGGAGGAGGAGTCGGCGACTGTTCCGGCGAGGAGGCGCAAGAAGAAGAAGGGGCGGCCAGGACCGGCAAGCCGCCCATCAAGTGGACGTCCAAGAAAGAGGAATGCCTTGCCGAAGCGTGGAAAGTCGTCTGCCTCGACCCAACCACCGGCGCGAACCAGAGCATTGAGACATACTGGGAGCGCAAGCTCGTCGACCCCTACTTTAAGGGCGTCTACATGCAGTGCGGGGCGAAGGCAATGGCGAACCATTGGGGGCTCATCCAGGTGGCGTGCAACAAATGACATGGGATCGTCGAGGAGATCGTGGCTCGCCCAGAGAGCGGCGCCAACGTTGAGGATCAGGTATGGCACGCCGGCCTCCCGCTTCTATTTGCCGTGCGCGCCCGCCAACTGTTTGTTCGTCGGCACAGCTGGTGCGCATGTTCGCCTTGTACCGTCTGGGCAACCGCGACCAAGAGTTCAAGTACCTCCACGTCTACAAGCGGATCGACAAGTGCAAAAAGTGGGCAAAAGTCCAGCGCACCCTCGACAAGGCCAAGGAGACCTACAAGTCGGACGCGCCGACGGCGGGCCCGTTAGAAGGGCGGCCGGACGGCAACAAAGGAGCCAAGAAGGGGAACACGCCGACACGGCAACCGCGCGAGTGTAGGAGTCCATCGAACACTGCCCCGCCGATGCACAAGCCCAGGCCGCCCTGCATGAAGAGAAGACCGAGGTGCGGTGGTTAGTGTTGATGATGAACAGTGCCGTTAAGCTTGAGCTGCTCCGGACCAACGTCGCCGTGAAGAAGAGGAACACCGACCTGGCTTTTCTGATGGGCGGGCGGACATGCTCCAGAGCAACGACAAGCAGTTCAAGGCGTGGTACATGGCGGAGCGCGGCCTCATCCTGAACCGCCTGATGACGACGGCGGCGCCAACTCCACGCCCTTGCCGCTGCCGCCGCCAAGCCCGAGTGTTGATGCCTCCACGACGCCCAACAGCACCGAAGCCGCGCCGATACCGACCAGCAGAGAAGCAACAAAGCCCGGGCCGCCCTGCGTGAAGAGAAGACCGAGGTGCGGTGGTCAGCGTTGACGACGAACAGTGCCGTCAAGCTTGAGCTGCTCCGGACCAACGTCGCCGCGAAGAAGAGGAACACCGACCTGGCTTTTCTAATGGGCGGGGCGGACATGCTCCAGAGCAACGACGAGCAGTTCAAGGCGTGGTACATGGCGGAGCGCGGCCTCATTCTGAACCGCCTGATGACGACGACGGCGCCAACTCCCACGCCCTCGCCGCTGCCGCCGCCAAGCCCGAGTGTTGATGCCTCCACGACGCCCAACAGCACCGAAGCCGCGCCGATACCGACCAGCACAGAAGCAGCTTCGACACCGCCTAGCCTGCGCACACCGACTATGCCGACGCCGAAGGCCGACCCCGCCGAGTGATGCGTTGCGCACGCGCCCAGACTTGTGGCGCTCTTTTTTTATACGCCGGACTATTTATCCAATCGCCGAACTGTGTCCTATGATCACGGGACTTGTGGCGTCTTTTGAGCGGGAACGACCAAGTTCAAAAATTGTCGTGTTCTGGGGCCGGCGCCTGGGGGCGTGATTGGGAGCTAAGTCGCCCCAGAGACCAATCTAACGCCGGTTTGCCCTCAAACTGCTCTTGTTAGACGCCCTGGGGAGCCGAACGACTGAAGATACTCTGAGATTGCTAAATCTCAGTAGACGGTGTTGGAAACGAATATTTTGGCAATGCAACTCAATGTATTGATCGATGCATAGCGCACGTATATATGGAGTACAAGGTGGGCCACAACCTCAACTATACAATGACTAGGAGGTGGGCCGGACTATACAATATACATGCACAAACCATATATTCAACACCCCCCCCCCCCCGCAGTCGAACCGTCGCCGAAGACGCAAAGACTAGACCTGAACTCCTCGAAAACAAAAGTAGGCAGTCCTTTTGTCATAACATCGGCAAACTATTGCGCCGTCGGGACGTGGAGGACCCGGATGCGCCCAAGGGTTGGCGGAGAGGTACACGGCAGAGACGTTGTCGTAGTAGACAAGTGTGGCCTTGTGAACATCACAAAGCAACTCCTGGAGCAGCTGACGAAGCCAAGAGCATTCGGCAACGGCGCTAGGCACTGCCCGATACTCTGCCTCGGTACTCGAGCGAGAGACTGTGGGCTGTCGCTTGGAAGACCAAGAGATCAGAGACGGCCCAAGGTAGACACGGTACCCCGAAGTGGAGCGCCGTGTGTCCGGGCAGCCAGCCCAGTCCGCATCAGAGTAGGCGACGAGGTCGGTAGAGGTGGAGGCCGTCAGTGTAAGTCCCATGGACGTAGTGCCGCGTATGTAACGGAGGATACGCTTCACCAAGGTCTAGTGAGAGTCACGCGGAGCATGCATGTGAAGACAGACCTACTGAACAGCATACTGCAAGTCGGGGCGCGTTAGAGTGAGGTACTGCAAGGCACCCACAATGGAGTGATAGAAGGCCGCGTCGGATGCGAGAGCGCCCTCCAGAGCTGAAACCTTGGCCTTGGTGTCAACAGGCGTGGGAGCGGGCTTGCAGTTAAGCATGCTAGCACGATCGAGAAGCTCATGGGCGTAACGCTGCTGGTGCAGAAAGAACCCATCTGGCCGTCGAACCACCTCAATGCCGAGGAAGTAGTGGAGGGGCCCCAAGTCCTTCAAGGCAAACTCATCGCGAAGACGAGCAGTAAGCCGCTGGAGAAGCGTGACAGTGGAAGCCGTCAGGATGATGTCGTCGACGTAGAGCAACAAGTAGGCCGTGTCAACCCCGTGATGGTACACGAAGAGGGACGCGTCGGAGCGGGTCGATGTAAATCCGAGCGTCTATAGGAAGGCAGTGATGCGCTGGTACCAGGCCCGAGGCGCCTGCTTCAATCCGTAAAGAGAACAGGAGAGCAAGCACACATGGTCCGGATGTGTGGCGTCGACGAAGCCGGTGGGCTGCTCACAGAACACCTGCTCGGCGAGGTGGCCATGCAAGAAGGCGTTGGATACGTCCAACTGATGCACGGGCCAAGCTCGGGAGACGGCCAGCTGAAGCACGATGTGGATCGTGCCCGGTTTAACAACCGGAGCAAAAGTGTCGGTGAAGTCCATGCCCGCACGTTGCCGAAAGCCTTGAACCACCCAGCGAGCTTTGTAGCACTCGAGAGTCCCGTTGGGACGAGTCTTATGCCGAAAGACCCACTTGCCCGTGATGATGTTGGCACGGGGTGGCCGAGGGACAAGCTGCTAGGTGCGGTTCCGTTGGAGCGCATCGAACTCTTCCTGCATCGCAGCGAGCCAATGAGGGTCCCGAAGGGCGGCTCGAGCTGACGATGGGAGAGGGGACGGCTCGGAGACGGAAGCGGCGAGAAGATACTCATCGCTGGTGTACCGCGTACTCGGGCGGAAGGTACCGGCCCGAGAGCGAGTCATCGGGCGGGGCAGCGAGTCTAGGGCGACGGGCGAGGACGAGGAAGAGCCCGCCGCCACTGATGCCGTGGGTGAGGCCGCTGGTGAGGTTGCGGGGGGGTGCCGAGGAGGACCGCACCGATGGTGGCGCAGGGGGCGTCGCAGGCGCCGGGAGGGGTGCAGCCCCTAAGGAAAACCGGCCGAGGAGGAACTCGACCCGGGGCACAGGGGGCACCCTCAAAGCCAGGAGGCGGCCCGAGAGAAGCGCCCGAGCGGCCGTCACCAGGAGCGGGCAAGGCCGCAACATCCGAAGGTACCTGCTGAAACGGAAAAACCATCTCATCAAAGTAACGTGTCGGGAAGTGATGACCCGATGTGAGATAGGATCATAGCAGCGGTAGCCTTTGGTGTTGGGGGGATAGCCAAGAAAAATACAAGCCACGGACCATGGTGCGAGCTTATGAGAAGTAGTGGAAGCGATGCTAGGGTAGCACAAGCAACCGAAAATGCGAAGCTCGGTGTAGGAAGGTGGCGTGCCGAACAAAAGATGATGAGGAGCAAAATCCCCGCGAGTGCGACAGGGACGAATGTTGAGGAGTAGTGATGCGGTGGCGAGCGCGTCAGGCCAGAAACGTGGTGGCACGTTGGCGTGAAAAAGGAGGTTGCGAACACAGTCATTAAGAGTGCGAAGCATGCGCTCAGCGCGGCCATTTTGTTGCGAAGTACGGGCAAGTGAGACGAAAAATCGTGTCGTGTGCGGCGAGAAGGTTGCGGATTGCAAGATTATCGAACTCCTTCCCATTGTCTGTTTGCAACGCATGAATGGGGCGACCAAACTGCGTGGAGACATAGGAGTAGAATGCGGTGAGAGTGGCAACAGAATCCAACTTGCGCCGCAACGAGAAGGTCCACACATAGTGCGAAAAATCATCAAGTCTAACAAGATAATAAAGATAGCCCGTATTACTTGCAACAGGAGAGGTCCAAACATCACTATGAATTAACTCAAATGGGTATGAAGCAAGATGCGAGGAAGTGCTAAAGGGTAAACGAGTATGTTTGCCGAGACGACAAGCATGACAAGTGTGATCGTCGATCTTATTACACGTGAATGAAAAACTGCGAAGAATATGACGAAGGGTGGCAGGGTTGGGCTGACCAAGACGAGCATGCCAAAGGTCCACTCCAGCGGAAAGCGCCATGGGTGCAGCGACGGAGGATGTGGAGGAGTGGACCGGGTAGAGATCGTCGGGGCTGTCACATCGGTGGAGCACCATCCGGGTACGGGCATCCTTAATAGAAAAGCCAAACATGTCAAATTCAACGGTGACAGGATTTTCATGTGTAAGAGAGCGAACAGAAACAAGATTTTTAATGATGTCAGGTGAAACGAGTACGTTAGAAAGATGTAATGGAACGGAGTTAGAAGGAAAAGTAGCATGGCCGACATGAGTGATGGGCATGGAAGAACCGTCGCCCACGGTAATGCGAGCAGCAGTGTGAACAGGGTGAGCGGTAAGAAGGTTACCGGGGTTGGCGACCATGTGAGCCGTGGCTCTGGTGTCCATGTACCAGTCACCACCGCCGGTGTACTGCTGTGGCGTGGGGGCGATGTGGAGGGCCGCTAGCAGCGCGGGGTCCCATGGTGCCGGCGGGAGGGCCGGGGCCGACGGCAGAGGCTGTGGCAGCGGTGCCACGAGCCCACCGGCCGGAGGCAGCCCATAGGCCGCCAAGGGGCCGTAGAGCGGCGACGGCGGATACGTCTGAGGGCCCGCATACAGAGCCTGATGAGGGGTCGGGCGGGCGCCAAAAACACCGGGGATGGGGGCGCGGTGTATGGGCATGGAGTATGCGTGAACAACCCCCGTCCAGGAGTTCTGGCTGGCCTGCCAGGGCGCCGGCGGGAGCGGGTGCTGCGGCTGGCGCGGCGCCCCACCATGGGCAGCTGGCGGCTGCTGCTGCTGCTTGCGGCCACCTCGGCCGCGACGCCCGCCCCGGCGCTGCTGCTGCTCGGCGGGGGGCGGCGGAGGGGCCTGCGGCGGCGCGAGATATGGGAACCCGGGCGGCGGCTGCACGTGGACGGGCCCCTGGGCGGGCCGCGGCGGGGGAGCCGGAGCAGTGGGCGGAGCACCTCCGCGGGTTCCGGCAGTGAGAGCCGTATGGGTGGCCCGGGCGCGCGACATCCGCATCCTCTTCTCCTCCAGCTTCAGGTACGCGATGATCTTGGGGAAGGTCGGGTTGGTGATGAGAGGGATGTTGGAGGCGGCGTTCCCGAAGTGTTCGTTCAGGCCGGCGATGAGAGTGCTGAGGAGGAGCTCGTCGGTGACCTTCTCGCCGAGGTCACGGAGCTCGTCAACAAGCTTCTTGAGGTGCATGCAATAATCGTCGACCGACGAGTCAAGCTGCTGGCATCCAAAAAACTCGCCGTGCAAGAAAACCTTGCGTTGGAGCGCGTTGTCGGTGAAGAGGCCGTTGAGCTTAGTCCAAACGGCGTGAGCGTCATCATCGGCGGAGACCACCGTGTGGAAGAGGTCCTTCGAGATGGTGGTGTAGAACCAGCGGATAAGAGTGGCGTCGATGGACGTCCACTCCTCATCGTCCTCCATGAAGCGGGAGTCCACGGAGCCATCGATGTGATCCCGAAGATTGTACTCACGGAACACAAGGAAGAAGTACGTCTTCCAGGCATAGTAGGTGGAGGTGAGTTGACCGAGGACGACGGGAACCCGAGCGAGGATATTGAGATCACGGATGACGACGGGATTGGGGCCGTCGAAGGGGTTGGTGCGGCGGCTGCGGATGGTACCGGTCGAACCGGGGGAGGCCATGGCCGAGAGGGGAGGGCCGCGGCACGTGGTGAAGCGGCGTGGCGGGAGGGATGGCGGCGCGGCATGGGTGGCGGCGCTGCGGGTTGCGGGCGGAAGCGCAAGACGGCGGCGGCACACAGGGGGGCGGCGGTGCGGCGGCGAGGAGACGCGGCGGCGGCGGTGGCACGAAGTGGCGGCGGCGGTGGGTGGCGGCGGCGATGGGATCGCGGCGGCGGCGGCGGCAGGAGTTAGTATTAGGATCATAGGTATGATACCATGTTGGAAACAAATATTTTAGCAATGCAACTCAATGTATTGATCGGTGCATAGCACATGTATATATGAAGATAAAATAGGCCACAATCTCAACTATACAATGACTAGAAGATGGGCCGGATTATACAATATACATGCACAAACCATATATTCAACGGACGGGCCGATCGCCTCGACGTACCTCGATGCAGACGGCCGGCGTTTTCGCAGTATTTTATCCCTCCGATCCTCATATTACGCGGATGGGGTAGACGGCGATGCGATCAGCTACGTTGCCGGCCGGCCTCTACGATGTCCATATACTGTACGCACGTATATGTGGCAGTAGAAGAAATGGATAAAGCAACCGATAAGCTGCAGCTTATATATATCTCAAAATACAACTAGTCTACTAGACTACTACTCCTGTTCATGATTAGGGGTCAGGTTTTTTTAGGCTGCTTAAAAAATAAGCTGCCTCTTACTAGATTAAAAAATATAAACCGTCTCGAAAATTTATTAAGACTTCTAAATTAGCTATTTCATAATTAGTTTAGAAGTCTTAATAAATAAAAGAGATGGCTTATGACAAAAGCTGGGGAGGCGACTTACTTTTTAAGCTACCAAAAAAAAAACTGGCCCTAGATCTCATCTGTGTTGGTTACTTTGAACTGTTTATTCGAAAATCCCACACTTATGGACAACAAGGCACGGAAGGAGCATACGGGATTATGTGTCCCCCTGAAAATCTCCCTCCACCCCCTAATTTCAGCTGTGGTACTATCTGATTTCCAATCAACAATTGCCATGTCAGCCTGTAAGTTCTAGTGTGTAAATTTGAGTCTGTGAGTGTAGCAAAGCTCCTGTTTATTTGACCCCTCGTTTGTGGCGCAGGCAGACCAAGAGGTAGAACATATACACACAGAAAATCCCTTTTGGAGCTTGGGCTCCAGTGAGGCCTCCAAATTCAAATTTAAAATTTCATTGAAACTCATATTTTTACATTTCAAAAAATTCTGAAAAAATTACAGATATACATGAAGGTATAAGACACATGTGTGTAAATTTTCAGTTTAAAATACATTAAAATAAGGGTTGTGCAAAAAAGACAAATCTGGGGATGTTTAACACATGATACTATTCATCCTCCCAGGCCATGAATTTGTCTTTTTTGTACAGGTCACAACTCAAGGTATTTCATCATGAATTTTTACACATATGTGAGATACATCCTTACATACACGCATATTTGTTTTCCGAATTTTTTGAACCATAAAAATTTGAATTTGAATTTTTCAAAATAAAGGCCTCCATGAAGCTCGGCCTCCAAAACGCCTTTCTCATATATACACAAGGTTCCTACTTCTTTCGTTTCATAATATAAGTGAGTTTTTTAATGTACAATATACACTGTTGTGAACTTCAGATACGTCTGGGGACATGCATATAACATACCCCAGAGATCGATCCATGGACGCTGATTGCCAATTAAATAACCAGCAAGGCCTTAAGCGGGAGCAAACATGTCGCTGTACTAGACACTAGAGAGTGCTGTATACAGAACGCTTTGCAACGGTAGTGTTCTGGTGATCGATCCTGCTGTAGGTGCAGGTTTAATTCGTGTGGGAAATATCAGGGGCGTCTTCCCGGTGAAGCTGCTCTTTGATGGCAGAGATCGGTCCAACGAGGACAAGAATTTCCGGCAGAGTTACCGACGGTAGCAGGCTAGGAGCACGCGCCTACGCGGTTGGCCGGACGTACCACATGCATCCTATCTATAGCTAGCTGGAACCCAATCCCAACGCAACGCATCATCCAGAATTCTAGATGGACAGCGGCTCGGCCCGGCAGGTCGGGGCTAAATTTCGTGTTTTGACCCTTTTTTAAAACTTGTTCGAGATCTGACCTTGTTTTGCAAAAATTTCAGAATCTGACCCTTTCTTACCATCAAGATCCCCAGCGGTAGGGTATAACAGTCTATCTCCAAGGCCCCTGGCGGTCCCTTTTCTCACTGCCAAGACCCCAAAAATTTCGCAAAGCAGGATCAAATCTCAAACAAATTTGGTAAAAGAGTCAAAACACGAAATTTTGCCGCCGGTCGGTCGGTACATGATAGAGGGGTCGAGGTAGACCAGGTATGCATGTAGCTAGCTTGGTCCTGTGGCAGATTCGACGGGCAGAAGCTACTAGAGCGCCAGTGACGCTGCTAGCGACCAAACATGCGCTTTATCGACCGATCATCGTCGCGGCCGGGTATGCTTGTTTGTCAGCACGTACACGTACACGGACATTTGCTTCTTTTTTAGCTTTGTCTCCTCCGATTGGCCGTCGTCATCGTCGCCGTGGCCGGAGTCTGTGCGTGTCCGAGTGTCTGTGGGCAACACGCGTACTTGATCCTTCTAGACGCCAGCAACAATTACGAGCTACTTTAATTTCTTCTCCTTGTTATTGATCCTAGGGATTCATGCATGTAACACTCACTGCAGGGCTAGCTAGGACCGATAGCTTCTTGTAAAATCCTCGCTCGCTCACTAGGCTCGCTAGCGCGGGTACCGTTGAAACTGAATTGTCAGGCATGATCATCTATCGCTCTCTCTTTGGTTAATTAGTGGAGGCTGTGCAAGCACACTTCTTCTGGGGCGCAATTATAGCCCACATCAATCTACTCCGGTATATGTTAACTTTAACCATCTCGCCGGGCACACGTACGTAGTAGTCGAGGTATACTTGCAGCAGGCTGGCCGGGTCAATTGCATGTCGTCCTTTTCCAGAGTATTTCTTGGTGGAGTTTGGAATGTGGGCCGGGGATGGACCATGCATGGATATGCATCTCGCGATCGCCATCCATCCGATATCTGTGTGTCCTGGTAGCTTGCACTACAAGCACGGCTAGAAAACACTGCCGTCGGCGAGCGAGCGACGACCGCGGACGGCGAC
>NC_041392.1:33632338-33644204 GCF_002162155.2 Triticum dicoccoides
GATATCTCCTTTCTGCTGCTAGCTGTACGTTGCTGGTCCTGTTGAAAGAAATTATGGAAGAAAATCAGCTTCCTTTTGAGAGATGATTCATCGATTGAAAGCGGCAATGAATGTCGTCTCTACGTTTTGCCATGTTTATTCTCTCCTTTTTGTTCTTCCTTGTGTGTAGTCGATGTACTGGTCGAACGATGGGGAGTGTAGTGGGGACGTGCGGAGGGCTGATTTGGACTCTGCACGACCTAACACTAGCTACCCCTATCCTACGGATAATAGAGTGTGGTGTGTGTATCTTGTGTTGCTTCCTTTTTAATTCATCTTTTCATGCATGAGAATGAGATGGAGCCGTGCGTGCGTGGTCGCTCCAAAGCCGTGGCCCGTGGGGATTTGCTTTTTAATTTATGTATTCCATACTTGTCATCAAAATGAATGAAAAGAAATATATCTAGAACTAAAATAAGTATTTCCGGATAGAGGGAGTATTAACTTAGAAGAGCAAAAAGATCCAACTCCACTTCGTACCATATCATGCAACACGTCCATTTGTTTTGACTTTGTGGCGACAGATATTCTTCTTCTTTGATTCAGAGTCAATTAGCTCACTGGAATTTGGTGAACACGGCTAGGGCTAATTAGTCTTTCTTGCCAAAGTCTAGAGCTAATTAGTTGACCTCTTAAGCCATTTCGAGTAGCTTGAGCTGAGATTATCTATAGTTTCTTTTCTTTTCAAAACATGACAAAAGCTCTTTTCGAAACACGACAAAAGCTTTGCCTTTTCATTAGTCATGAAGAGATGCTAACTGTGCAAGGCCAAGGCACCCATTTTTTTTATGGAAGCTCTCTCTCTCTCTCTCTCTCTCTCTCTCTCTCTCTCTCTCTCTCTCTCTCTCTCTCTCTCTCTCTCTCTCTCTCCTGGCATTAGTCAAGTGTGTCGTCAGATATGGTGTTCCGAAGTCAGAAGGGTCCTAATACTCCCTCCGGTCCTTTTTACTCTGCATACTAGAATTCTCTAAATTCAAACTTCACAAAGTTTGACTGTATTTATATGAAAAAATATAAACATCTGTCATACTAAAGTTATACAATATGAAACTTTAAGTCATGACACATCTATTGATATTGATTTCAGACTGTGAATGTTGGTACTTTTTTCTATAAAGTTGGTCAAACTTTACGAGGCTTGACTTCAGTCAAATCTTATACGCGAACTAAAAAGGACCGGAGGGAGTATGATGAAGAGGACCCTCATGAGGGACGCAAGACATTTCCGATGTTTTTCATTCAAAATAAATGACCAGATCTGTACTTTAAGCATGACAGCATTCAACTCAGAACTTGCAAGAGCATTGTTAGGCCGGCCCTTCAAATATAGCTTTATTCGATGTGTTGATTTCTATCCACAGATTAACCATTTGATCGACATACTACTTGTCAGTTTGCATTGGCTGTTATATATTCTTAGTCTAAATGAAAAGGTTTGAATCATTTAGTGTGGGTAAGCAAATCACATGGCCGCATGGGCAACATACAACAGCAGCAGCAGAAGGATCTGAAAGAACCAAACGAGCGCGCATGATTGAGTTTACGCACTCGATGAGTGTGCAGATGATTATTCATGCTCGCGCTAACGGCCGAACTCGTGCATGGCAAAGGCAGACGCACAATTAAAAGGGAAAGGCCAATGATTATTCATCCACTCAGCAAGCACCTTTGCAGCCTAATCTCCCCTTGAGGGTCAGCAGCTTAATCATGGCGACGGCCATCGACGTACCCGTCGCCGGTACGTTGCCGTCGGGGATCGGGCATCTAATCTGCATTAAGCAGCACCTAACACCACATCACGCTCGCTCTTAAAAAGACTAGGGAGCACCAGCAGTACAGTGAGTGGGCGAGGCTTCCTCTCATTGTGTTCGTCCAATTATTGTTCCAGGTAATTTTAGCTGCTTTAATCTGATTTCGTCGCGTATTGACCTCGCCGGTCACACTGTCAGAGAGAAAAATTTGTACTCCATGGCCAATTGGCCCGATATACGAAGAAGCAAAACTCAATATATGGTCTGAACCGTCTTCTCTGGTCCTGCTTGGCCATTTGGAAGCTACACTACATGCTCATACGAACGGCCAATACGTACCACTCAATGTATAGTTCCAAAATGTATTATTAGTAATGGCAACGGTCTCCATCTTGCCATCCGTAGGTGGTCGCCCCTGGCCTGGGAAAACATGAGCGTGAAGCTCTCTTCCAGACCTCTCAGTCCAAGCGCTATCTGAACTGTCCTGCTTAGCTGGGGAGCTTCCTGCATACTGCCAAATGCCAATACAGGCAACAAGATGACCTGCAGACACCTCACATGGTGTAGAGGACCAGCCTCTTTACGTGTCCAAAGTCAACAGTGAAACAAATCTCAGCTTTACAACCATACACTACTTTTATGATATGTATATTTGCATTTCAAATTATTTTTGAAACTTCTACGTTTCTCAAACTGAGTTAAGAGCACGTATAAACTCTTCAGGGACAAAGAAAAACAACCGCTTTCATCTCGCCTAAAGATCATTGTCGATTGATCCATTCATGTCCGATTGAGCTGGCCACGTCACGTCGTATTCACTTACTCAGCACACTTGGGGGATACAGGAAGCAGATTCTGGAACACCGTAGCCCACTCTTAATCACTCTCAATCATTCAATCACGTGCAAAAAAAAGTTGCAACAGGCAGGAATATATGCATCACTGTTTTTCCTTGCCGTCAATCAGACAGCTTGCACTGCATGGAGCCTCCTCCTTTGCTTGTCTACTGGGCATCAGGCTTGAGAGGAGCAAGCAAAGTGGCAGCAGCTTGCATGATGATAACTCACAAAAGTGTCCAAGTTGTAGCTCAGGGCTGGCCGGACCGAGTCCAACTCCCAGAAGATGTATCATGTATGCAGTCTTACCCTAGCTAAGCAGTAGCATGCTAGCATAGCAGAAAAGGTAAAAGGAGAGATCATACCAATAACCAAGCCAGCAACCGCTAGTGACAATAAAGTGCACGCACCACCACGGAGTAACAAACTTGGTTTATTTTAGCAAAATGCATGGCTCTTTCACGATAAGGAAGCATGCAGTTTTCAACACCAAATCAAATCACCCCTAGGGATGAAGTGGCTCCCCTAAAGATATGATGTTAACACATGCCAAAAAGAGATCATTTACTAGGCAAGCTAAGATCTGGCTTTACCATGCATATAGCTCCATCCACTTGATGAAAAGTTGCCCCACCTTGTTAATGATTAAAGCTCGGTGCTCCCACCCTTCAGAAACTACTTGTTAACACAACATCACGAACTTTTATTATAATCAACATTCAGAAAGGTGTACCCTAACAAGCATGATATAGAATTTATTCCTTCTTGTCACAATGGAAATCCATATAAACTCCAGCTTCATAATAGTTATACTAGTCGCCAGCCAAGTTTCACCACACACATATTACAGATTTGTTGTGCACTTAGTTTCCGCACACAAAAGTTGCATTTCCATGATAATTGTTTGGGGTCAAATTAGTACTTTTTCAGACTTATGTGGGGTTTGCCATGAAGAAATTATATAAATCCTGAGAATTGTGGGGCTTGCAATCATTGGAAATAAAGGGAGAAAGTTGCACCATTGTAAAGGACATTTGCACCCATCGGCAATAAGAAACAACTAAATTTACATTATGTTTGCACATATGCTAAATTTGCATCAAATTTATTTACCGTTGAAATAGGGCATTGATGTAATTTTTGTTACTTCAGATTATACTTCCATGATGTTTGATGAGGACTTTGTTTTTGTAAGAAAACATTGTCAATCAGATCAATTTACTTCAAATGACGCATCTTCTTTTTGTCATCGGCAGTTGTTATCCCATGACATAATTCCTCGACCCGACCAACCGCGATGGTATTTTCTTCCGTTGCAATGCACAGGCATTTGTGCTGCTAGTACAACCAGATCGACCTATCTGTTAGTACTGCAGGAACTAATTGGTAATCAATCTTCCCCGAGAGACTTTTTCCGGCAGGCATCCTAATCAATCCTAGCTTAGCCTCAGCTAATAATATGCATGATGCATGTACCAAACTGGTAGAGTACTATCTAGCACTTGGCCGGACGTACCACATCCATCTTATCTAGTGTAGCTGGAACCCAACCCCAAACGCAACGCATCCTCTAGATCCATGCATGACCCCCATCGATCTACCACGTATTGTTGCTACAAGACTATGTAGCCACTACTACCAGTGATCGATCGGTTCAAATAATTGAAGCGGGCTGTCAACGACGATCGATCTGACAGATTGATGGATGGATTCAACGGACGGCGTACAGCCGAATTTATCTATCTATCTATTATTACTATACTAATCCATAGAATTGTTTTCATTCCTTCACAAAATAACATAAATACAAACACATTCGATTCTTATAATTATAAATAGATTGATCCATATGCTCTACTCTAAATCCATATGCTTTAAATGGATAAGAGAGATATGGATTTTCCGCTCAGCTCAAATTGTATCCTTTTCCTTCTGCTTGGACACGAAGAGATATGAAATATTTGACTAAGACTGGATTTCATTCCACTTTCCTATTTCTGAACAACAACTTGTGTTATCAACTATTTCGTGTTTTCAAAGTAGACTCCCTAGAAAACCCACGTTAATTATTATTATTATTATTATTATTATTATTATTATTATTACTATACTAATCCTAGACTCCCTAGAAAATCCCGCGTTAATTAGAATTTATGAGTCATTAATTTGGTGGGACCGAATTATTACGGTGTAGATCTACACATAGATTTTCTTTTGTATTCTGTTTTTTTAACTTTGTATTCTTTCTTTTTTATTATTCTTTTCTATCGACAAGGAGTCCTATTTTCTAAGGCAACTGTCTCTAAGCCGTAGGTGGATGTTCTGATTAGTTGCCTAACAATATCCTGTATATCTCCTCCGGTTTATTTTGAATGGAGATTTATGGATCTCTAAATTACAAGAACTCTCGAGCTAAAGCACAAGCATCGATGCATCTCCAATCCCAATGTCCTCATCCAAGGCGGCCTCTTCCGTACTGCCGTATCATTGATTATCTCTCTCGCCTTGCTGCCGTCTCTTATTTTTCTTAAGCCGCTCTCTTACTTCTCCTTAGTGCTGCCAATATCATTGAATACATGGAGGCAGCAGAGGAAGATGGATATGCATCACGTGCATCGGTGCATGAACACGTCTTCCCGATGGCCAGACGTGAGTATCATCGTCAACGCCTTCGATGACAGAGAAATCGAACTGGAGCTGCCCTTTCATTGAGAATTTGACCATGCCATCTAATATATATCACTCTCCATGATGCAATGTCCTCTCACAGATGTCTCTACAGCAGGTCTCTTCGTCACTCCTAATCGACCCCACGTCCTCACGCAGCCAATGTGAACTTCTCACCCCGCACATCGCAGCTTTCCGCCCGGTGGTTCTCTCCTGCTCCTGGGAACGGAAATATAATCAAGGTACGCGAGTAAAGGCTTCAAGGAAGGGTTCGATGGTTCAATAGAGAGTTGTACATCCTGGCAATAATGCTTTTAATCACCCATATCTTCTGAGAAGAAGCACAAGCACAAGTGCATTCTCGAAGTCGAAGGTGACAGACTGACAGCCACCAGTTGAGCCGCATCTTAATATCCGCAACGGTTCACCTGGTTTTACCGAGACAGCTTTGGCTCATTAATGGTTACAGGCAAGTAGCAACAGCAAGCTCCCACGAAGGTAAATTGGCTTTGTTATTATGCTTTTATATTAGTTACTATTTGATACCTAAATTGCTCACGTGATGCATATCCACCTTCCCCTGCACTCTCTTTCAGTAGTGATTGAATATGTAATTTCCTGCACTCCTCTGATTACAATGTTCTTATTAATTCAGTATGAAACTACAATCTCATCAAAAACTAAATGAAAAGCCAACTATACTGAATCTGCTATAGTTTGCCTATGATTCAGATTTTCTCACACATGCCACACAGGTCCTCCCTCCATCATATATATGATCATATCTTATTCGGACTTCATCTCTGGTGCCCAGGTGCGAGTATTAGCCATGATTTACCCATAGCTTGGGTCAATCAATGGCTGCATAGGAAGTAGACCTCCGTTGCCATGGCTACCTGTGTTTGCACCAATCTATCCTATAACGGTACACAAGGAGCAAGAATGGTGTAGATTTTTGTGTTTGGGGATTTTTATGTTTTGCGTTGATGTGCAATTTCAGACTTGGTTTGTAATGAGGAACTACTGCCTAGGGTTTCATATTTTGGGATTTTTATAATATTCATTCTTTAGTTCCTTATGTGTGTACATACGTATTTTCCCGTAAAAAGGATACATGATAGGATGGGTAAAAAAATTATGTGATATACAATCCAGTTAGGGTATTCAATTATCAAATATGTGATGTACTTCTACATAACACCTCTTCTAATTTTGTTTGAATGTGTATATGCCATTTTGGAGCATTACGCGGTTTTTTCAGTCTAACTTCTCTCTGTTCCTCAGAAGTAGAAGATATGTGTTTCTTTACTTTGATCTGTTCTTTGAATTTTATGCTCACCCATTTATCCAATTGGATATGAGCATCTTACAAGAAAAAAATGACGCTTTGTACTGATGGAATTACTTTGATATTATTGTTTGCAGATATGTAGTGTATATGCACTCAGGAGGTCAAGAAGGTGGCACACTGCAGTATTTATATGAAGCAACAACCGCAAGGTAGAACAAAAAATCATGCTCATTCTCAAATGAAAGAACTTATGTCTACATGACTTACCAGTACTACATTTCTAATTGTTGATCAATATTTTAAAAAAATATTTTCTATAACTCTCTACGACTTTACCACCATTGAACGGAAAATACGTGAAAATCATTTACTGAAATCTTACATATATAGCAGAAATAGTAAATAATGACTAGCCGGTGCGAATGCACGGGTTGACGGCTAGTCTGATCTAAACAAAATTAAACCAATTAGCGTGTCGACCAGCAGGATTTTCGTTGGTAAACTAATGGGCGTCACCTATACATGATGATGAGTTTTACCGGCAATGATCATGAGATATAAGACGGCCGGCCTCTACGTGTACATGTACTGTACATACCTACTACTACTACTGATGACTAGGAAACTCTGGTAGGAATTAAAAATGATTTTCTTGAAACAGAAATAACAACAATGTGCTTTTCAAAAAGCAACAACACAATGGATCATCGACTTTGTACTGTTTATCTGTCCCCTCATTTGTGGCACGTACGGGCACACCAAGAGCTAGATCATACTGTTCTGAACGTGTGCTATGGTCGGGGGCATGCATATAACATACCCAGAGAACAGCACGTCGTTGTAGTAGACACTGTGCAAGAACGCTTTGCAACACTGGTGTTCTGATGAACGATCCATCTGGTAGGTGCAGCGGTGCAGGTTTAATTCGTGTGGGAAATATTAGAGGCATGCATCTTCCCGGTAAAGCTGTTGTTTGGTGGCAAAGATCGGTCCAGCGAGCACAACAAATTTCGGGTGGGTTTACCGACCGCGGGCGCACACGCCTATGCACTTGGCCGGACGTACCATATGCATTCTATCTATCTAGCTGGAACCCAACTCAGACGCAACGCATCCTCTAGATCCACAGCGGCTCGACCCGGCTGGTCCTGCTGCAGATTCGATGTAGCGACGCAGCTAGCACCAAACGCGCGCTTTATCGACTGGGCATGTTTGTCAGCACGTACAAGCCCTGCCCACGAGGAGGAGGAGAGCGAATATTTGCTCCTTTTTCTGCCTTGTCCCCTCAGTCGCCGTCGTCGTCGCCGCCATGGCTGGCGTGGTGCGTGTCGGACTGTCCATGCACGCACGCGTACTCGAACCATGTAGACGCCACCGGCAGCAGGTGTAGCATTTTGCCGCCAGCAGCTAGAAACAACTTTAATTTGTTGGTGGTGTGTTGTAGTTGTTTCTGCTGTTTCATGGCGCATGCATGTAACACTCACATTGCATGCAGCGCAAGCAAGCAAGCTAGCTACCTGTGAAATCCTCGCTCACTCGGTGAGAGGGTGCTTGCATTGGTTCTGCTAGTGCGCGCACGGTTGAAACTGAATTGTCATTGCAAGATCACCCAAGTAGGAGTAGTGGGTACGTACACATGCATGCAGATGCAGTGTATTCCCTTCGTTCCTAAATATAAGTCTTTTTAGAGATTTTAACAAATGACTACATGCGGAGGAAAATAAAAAAATGTATACTCTAAGATATGTCTACATACATCCGTATGTTATAATTCATTTGAAATGTTTAAAAAAATTATATTTAGAAACGAAGGGAGTACTAATTGGTGGGAAATCAAAATTAAAAATATATACGCGTGTAACATGCATGCGTGGTGTCAGTGTGTGTGCGGATTGGGGCCATGCACAACGCACATGACCGGATCGACGGTGGTTTGTTGCTCGTCAGTGCGAGTGAGTCGCTGGGCAGGGTGGCTTGCCCATCGTGGATCTCCATATCAACCCCCCGCCCCTGCTAACTTTCCGACGGCAGCATGGCCGGCTGGACGGCAAACTCAGTCACTCCACGTATATTAGCAACCAGCAGATCACCAGCCGTCAGGTAGTGGCAGTAGCTAGTGAGATACGTGTGGCGTACTGGCGTCCGATCTGGCTGGCCGGGTCAATTGCATGTCCTCCCTTTTGCAAAGTATGTCTTGGTGGAGTTTGGTTGTGATCGCCATCTATCCGATATCTGTGTGCCCTGGTAGCTAGCTAGCACTGCCGTCGGCGAGCGAGCGGCGACCGCCGAACTTTTGGCAAGCGCTGTCGTCGTCCCTTAATTCCTTCCTCCTTTCTGCTGCTGGTTGTGCGTTGCTGGTCCTGTTGAAAGAACAGCTGAAGAAAATCAGGTTCCTTTTTGGAGATGATCAGCAAAAAATGTCGTCCGTCCGTGTTGCGATGTTTATTCTTTCCTTTTTGTTTTCTTTACCTAATATTAAAAGACGGAGGCTTTCATAGTTCTCCATACGTCACGCTTTTATATCCGTTGATTTTATATCAACCATAACAATTGATGGCTGAGATTCAAAAGGAGATTTTTTTATTGACAACTGCTAAGTAAATAACGTTTCATATGACACACGTTTTGTTTAATTGGAGATGTCACCCCTTCCATGTAAGTACAATCAAAACCTATTACGTAACAGAATCAGACTCCTAACCTAAAAAAACAACATAGTCAAACTCCAGCTTGACCATGCCCAGCGTCTTGCAATTGATCAATATATAAGATGCAGAGCCCCCGCCCACACGATAGATCACACGCACGCACATGCGCCGATCGCCCGTGTAGAGCGAGAATCCCTAGAGGAAGTCGAAGGAGGTGGGCGGGAGACGCCTGGCAGGAAGCATGGGAGGAGCCGAGGAGGTGGTCGTCCGCCTCGATCTGTGCCCAGAGCGATAACGCCATGCAGATCGTGGGCTCCGGCAGCCGCAACGGTAGCGACTCCCACTCCAGTTTTCCTCTTTCCCTGGCTGCCGACGCCACCTCTTCCTCTCCCCAACGCATGCCTTCTCTTCCAACTACAGCACGGCGGCACCAATGGTCGGACACTGGACGAGCGTGGGCTCCACCGGTGGCAGCGTGGTTGTCTTATTGCGGTCTCGCCGTTTCTTCTCCTCACCTCTCTCCATGTTGTTAAATCTATGATGCGCGAGTATGAATCTTCACATGCGAGGTTCCATTCTACCTCATTAGATCTTCATTCATGAGTTTATTTGGTTGAATTTACTATTGAACAGAATTGGGGGGTTCTTAGTGCAGAAGTTCTTCCTGTTCTTGAGTTCTTTCAATAAACAAAACCACAAGATGCAGTCCTGATTGTTTTCAATTTTATTTTTATCTGACTGGAATTCTGAAAGGCGAAGGTTGTTAGCTCGTGGTGTGGTGGATTTTTTTTAGAAATGAAGGAGGACCCCCGACCTCTGCACTTTATTAATTATTCACACAAGACCTTATAAAATCATATAATAGTAAGATTGAAGCCACCGTCTAGGCAACAAACTGTCGCTACTCCTATAGGTGTGGTGGATTTGGTTTTTGGAAATTCTCTCACAAATGTTTGAATGCTTTGGTTCTTTTGTGCTTGAGTTCTTCGGTGGAGGAAATCAAAAGTAACTCTTTTGCAATGTGATGAGATATCAATCAAGCCAGCCTCTACGAGAAGAGTATAAGTAGTGCATCTCTACACAGACGAGCTGAATCTGAACGACTCAGATTGCTGTGTACCAGTCCGGCTATGCACAAGCGCGAGTGCAGCCACATTGGTTGAGAGAAAGGCAGGCTGATTCATGTGCATGAAGCCGGTATGACAAGGTTCAGTCTGCACAAGGTAAAAATCGCAGTGAACTTGGACCCTTGAATATTTCTTATATTTTGGTATTTTTAACAGGAGCTCATGGTGTAGTGCGGCTCTTTTCTGTGCTAATCTGGGTTGTATGTGGTAGATCGTGTAGCGCGGCTCTCTTCTGTGCTAATCTGTATTGTATGTGGCAGATTGGTTGATTGCTCATGCACAATATTGTGGGTTGCATTATCAAGCTGCGGTTTAGTCCGAGCGATTGTGAGTGCTGAATGATTTATTCTCTGGGCAACTTCCTATATTTCATAATACTATACCTTAGATCCTTGTTAAGTCTGAATTCTGAGGTTTACTGAATGAATTTACCGGTAGGTCGGCTGATTTGTCCGAAGTACAGTAGTAGTAACTTTATTTGGATCTGAATTATTATATCATTCTAACAACTAACGAACATCTACATAGAATGATTCATCATCACTTCAAATATTTATGTCCCTAAGGCATGGGGCACGTTTACTATTTTTTTCATAACAGTGAGAAGTCATGGTTTGGCAGCTTATTTACAAGCACAGGTGCGGCGAAGAAAAATCAATCTCTCTCTCTCTCTCTCTCTCTCTCTCTCTCTCTCTCTCTCTCTCTCTCTCTCTCTCTCTCTCTCTCTCATGCCAAGTACCTGCAGTGGCGACTCACCGGACTCGACCATGCTATGCGTCAGAGACGACATTGCCTATGCGGATGTCGATTGCTTGTACGACCACAACGACTCCCTCAACGAAAACACAAACCCCGGAACAAGACATTTTTGTGATTCTACAATATTATTCGGAACCAAATCTAAACTCAATATCCATTTTTTTCGTTCTGCAGCAGTGCATGAGTAATTGACTAGGTAAATTTAGTAGTGTATCACAACAGTTAAACTATTGAATACCACAAGAACAGTCAAGAAGGAGCATCAAGCTTTAACACTATGCCTAGCCCAAGAAGATGGAGAGCATCGACATGGTTACATTGAGGACCTGAACGAGGTATGGAGGGGGAGTTTTATGTTCCCGTTGCAACACACGGGGCCTTTTGCTAGTCCTTACTTATGTGTGGTCGATTTTATTGATCGTGCAATGTGAGTGCGGAGAGCTGATCTGGACTCTGCAGGGGCTAACACTAGCTTGCTGGTCTCCTCTTCTATGGATAATACTTCCTTCGTTCGAAAATACTTGTCTAAGAAATTGATAAAAATGAATGTATCTAAAACTAAAATATGTCTAGATACATCCATTTATCAGACGAATATTTCGGACCGAGGGAGTGTGTCTTGTACGTGTTGCTTCCTTTTTTGATTAACCTTGCATGCATGAGAATGAGATGCATGCGTGCGTGGCCGCTCCAAAGCCCTGGATTTTAATAACTTGGAAGAGCATAAAGATCCAACTCCACTTCGTAC
>NC_041392.1:33644645-33646576 GCF_002162155.2 Triticum dicoccoides
GAAATCACATCGGTGCAAGGCGTGGTAAAAAAATCAATGCTCTGAAAATGTTACATTCAAATGCATTTTGGCGCTTTGATTTTGTTTTTTTATTGCCACAACTTGCTCCAATGTGATTTCGTGATAAAGATTTGCAAGCACTTCAAACATTCCTTAAAGTTAGCCACAAAAGAATTTTTTGATTCCTTTTTCCTACTTTTTTCAATTTTACTATTCACAGCAGGAGCATTTGGTCCCGGGATTAGAACGATAGTTTGGTTACTTGACCTCTTATTAAGCAATTTACATTTTACTCTAGTAGGTTGAGCTAACATGACCTCCTAGTTTGTTTTCTTTGCAAAACTTGACAAAAGAAAATCCTTTCCATTAATTAATAAGATATTTGAACTGTAGAAAGGCCATGAGCACAAAGATTTTTTTTAAAGAACGCTTGCACTTCTCGCATAAGATTACTTATTACCCCCACTGATGCATATTACTTGTCGCTCAAACAGGTGTATCTAGCATTGAAATACGTCTAGATACACCCATTTCAGCGACAAGTAATATAGATCAGAGCAAGTATTAAGTATTTCAGCCCACGAGGTACCAAAAATCCACTTGCTCAGAAGGTTAGGTTTCTTCTTTCTCATAGAGGAGGCATTCAGGAGGCTGGCAGTGTCTCATCTTTGAGTTGGTCTTTCGGGCTTTGATCTTGCTCGAATTCGTCCATCGGGTTGAAGTCAACGGAGTTCCGGTGTAGAATATTACCGTGTCCTTGGGGCAGTGAGTTTAGGCTTTCTCCCCATGCACTCGCAACGACACAATATGATGTTAGGTGCTTCAGGCTGATTCATGGGTTCGACAATGATGACTATAGCTCGAGGGCACTGGTATTTAGGGGCACATGCACGAAGACTACCAAACTATAATTGACACGGTACGGCCGGCTCAAATAAAGGACTGGCGACAGCAACACCTCGGCGGCTCCTTCTGTCGTAGTAATCGCTCGTTGGTCCAATGATCTCGATGTAATTTTTATTATGTTTGGGATGTTTTTGTACTTCCAATGGTTTTTTTAATAGATCCAGGCCTTCTTCATAGAAAAAAATAGCATTGTCCTTTCTGCTCGTCGACAGGAAAAATGCTCCCCGGCCCGGAGTGAGAAGGGAGAGAGACCATTTTGGCATCAGTTCGTCGGTGTCATTACAACGAAGCCCTTTATTGCATCCAGGGAACGTGAGATTGGCGCCTTCCTTTGGCACTCCTTGTCGTGATTTCTGCCACTCGTGTGCTTTGTATTTAGAATTATTGGTTCAACTCCATAAACATTCTCCCCAATATTTTGTATCGTTCTGCCATATGGATTTATCTAGAAAGCAAGGTGAGCCTATTTTCGAGAGTAAGATGAACGAGCCTTACGATAACTGGTCTTCACTTTCAGTTCCAAACAAAAAAAATCAGCACTAACTGAAATCACCAAAATTTAGTGAATTTCCCCATTCACTCAGCAAGCAGCTTTGCAGCGTAATCTCCCCTTGAGGGTCAGCACATTAATCATGGCGACGGCCATCGACGTACCCGTCGCCGGCCCCTCAAATAGTTCAAAGCAACTTAAATTACATGGATCAATCATTGGAGAGGAACACAATGAGAGGAAGTGTCGGCCACTCACTGTGGTTAGCTAGGAATCCTAGTACTGTTGGTGCTCTCTAGTCTTTTTACAAGCGAGAGGAACACAATGAGAGGAAGCCTCGCCCACTCACTGTTAAGTACTGCTTAATGCAGATTTGATGCCCGATCCCTGCGAACGCCGCCCACCGCCCGCTGACGTCGCCTCTCCGGCAAGGGCCGCCGCCCCAGGAACCACGGGCCTCCAAGAGGGGGAGGAGCGCCGAGATCCCCGCCGCCACCTTCACCGCCGTCCGCGCGGGCTTCCCGGCGGCCGTCTC
>NC_041392.1:33646760-33649385 GCF_002162155.2 Triticum dicoccoides
GGGGCCGGGAGGAGGAAAGCCTTTGGTTTGTGTAGTGGGCATCAAGCTTGAGAGGAGCAAGCAAAGTGGTCGCAGCTTCCATCACAACGCACAAGAATTTCCAACTCCAACCGCGGATGCAGGTGAACAGGATTTGGGAACATGGCAACAAGTGTAGATCAAGGCAACATCATCTAGGAATCAGATTGTGACTGGTCACCAAAGTCATTCATGACGAAGATGCATGCGATCTTACCCGATCTAAGCAGTAGCATGCTAGCTTTAACAGAAAAGGTGAAAGGAGAGCCCATACCAGGATAACCAGTTGTCCGTGTATGTAGCATGTATGACCAAGCCGGCAACCGGTAGTGACGACCGAGTGCCCGCACCACCACGAGGAGTAATAAAATTGGTTTACTTCAGCAACATGCATGGCCCTTTCACGATGAGGAAGCATGCAGTTTTCAACACCAAATCAAATCACCCCTTGGCACTAACTGGGAGGAAGTGCCTTCCCTAAAGATCTGATGTTGACACAACCAAAAAGAGATCATTTACTATGCAAGCTAAGACCAGGCTTTAACAGGCGTAGTTCCATCCACTTAATGAAATGTTGCTCCACCTTGTTAATGATCAAACCTCAGTGCTTCCACCGTTTAGAAACCACATGTTAACACAGGCATAACAAACTTCTATTCTATTCAAGTTTCAGTAAGGAAGGTTTACCCCCAACTAGCACGATAGGGAGGTTGTTCCTTCTTGCCACGGTGGAAATCCATATAAATTCCATCTTCATAATATTCATGCTAGTCGCGTGCCAGGTTTCACCACACACATATCACTGATTACTTATGAACTGAGTTTCGGCACAAGAAATTTGCATTTCCATAATAATTGCCTTGGGTCAAATCAGCACATTATCATAGCTTCACCCCCTTGATACACCTACGATCATCCTTTACCTTGTACACCCCATCCATAAATATAATCGAACATCAGTAGGGTTTTATCTCCAGAGAGAAACCCTGACATGTGTAAATATTGCTCGGTGCTTACCTTCCAGATCATCTGACTAGCCGCGAGACCAAGAGGGTCTGCTGGATTTTACATCGGCATTCTGCAATCATTGATGACGGTGTAGTCTTTGGATAGAACCTCCTCCGTGTTAGGTTGTTTATCTACTACTAGTACTTTGTATTCATATCTGTAAAACAGCTAATTTTCCTTTCTTTTTATTTTTGACATATTGACTGTGTACATCTTGTTATTCCAAACTTGAATATTCGTTCCTTGCAATTATATTAACTCCATATATATAATAATGTCCTTGTGCAAAAAGAAAGTTTGGGCTAAGCAGTGTCAGCATCCGACAACGTTAAAGGAGTTTATCCTCAAGTCGGCGTGTAGCGATGACACCGACCGCGCTAGGCTCCACAGGTCGCCGTCGCTGGCGCCTGTGATCGAGGAAACGTGTAGCGTGCCACCACCGGAGTAGGGCGTGGCGCCGCTGAGTTCGTCGACGATGAAGGGCATGCCATTCGTCGTCTTGGCCGACGGGGCGTCGGACAGGCCGTTGAGCTCGTACTCCACGAGCCGGTCAAGGGCGTCCCAGTCGCCGCTGTACTCGGTCGGCGGCGGCAGGAGTCCGCCGGGAAGGACGTGCTCGAGCGGCGGGAGCTTCATGAACTTCTCGTATAGGGTGCTGCTGCCGTTGTGGCCCGCGCCGTCGATCAGGTGATCCAGCGCTGACGATGATGGATTGGTGGTCTCCTGCTTGCACGGCGTCATGTACTGGTTGAGAATATGGTCAAGCGCGTCGTCGCTGGCGGAGTAATGCTGCTGTATCTGGGTAGCCTTGGCGTGGTCGCTGGCGGTGGCCACCGTCGACGAGCAGTTGCGCCGGCTGCGCGCCATGGCACCGGCGCCGACCAGGTTGTTGGACGCCGCGGCACCACTGCCGCCGTTCTGGCCAGCTAGGTGCTGCACGGCGATGTTTTCTTCTTGAACAACCTGCAGATGACCCACCCGTCCTCCTGCGCCGACGACTGGTCCCCTGCCACGCCGCCCATCTGCTCATATCATACGGATAACACCGTCAATTAATTTGCATCAGATCGATCGGTGGGTAATTAGATTAGGCTAATCATGCATGGTGTTGAATTTTCTAATGGAACGTACTACTCCCAATAGCTAAGCCAGCTCAAAAGGTATGTCGATGTCCTAGGGTTTGACCCTAGAAAAAGCTCTCTCAATAATGGGGCTTTGTTAATTACTCCCTCCGTCCGCGAATAAGTGTACATCTAGCTTTTGTCCTAGGTTGAAACTTTGACCAACTTTATAGAAAAAAGTAGCAGCATTTATGACGCTAAATTAGCATCACTAGACTCGTTTTGAAATGTATTTTCATAATATACCAATTTGATGTCATATATACTACTACTTTTTTCTAAAAAGTTGGTCAAAATTATAAAACTTTGACTTAAGATAAATAGTAGAAATACACTTATTCACGGACGGAGGGAGTACTCCTTCTGTACTATACCTTTCCATGACGCCCACCCGATCGAAAGGAAATCCCAACTCATACTCGCAAAATAGAATTAATTAATTCAATAATTCTACACCTACATGAAGTTACGAAAGTTC
>NC_041392.1:33649666-33666515 GCF_002162155.2 Triticum dicoccoides
CCTAGGTCCAATAGCTAACTTACGTAGAACATCTACGTAGGTCTACCATTGCTTTGCATTATGTCATGTGTGTACCCATTCTCAACCACCACCTGGACATACAGTCGCATATGTGCCACGTGAGCATACACCTAAGTACGTACCTACATAGTACACTTAATTAATCACCCGCAAAAAAATAGTACACTTAATTATCGCATGCATGCATCACTAGCAAGCTATCGTGCATGCAGTACGTTTTACAGTGTGGACCGTAAATACGTACCAGGGATGAGGCGCCGGAGTAGTAGGGGGCGTTGCCGGCGGCTGGGTTGCCCGGGTTGTTTCCCGGGGTTGCGGCGTCGTCGAGGCGGTACTCGTGCATAATCCAGTCGGACTTGTGGCCGTGCGGGGCGCGGCCCTTGTAGAAGACGAGGGTCTTGCGCATGCCGATGCGGCTGGAGCCGGCGGCAGAGTAGATGGCCTTGTCCCGGCCGGTGGCCTTCCAGAACCCGGCGGCCGTGGCGCGGTTGGTGCGCGTCCCCGTTGGATATTTCTTGTCCTTGTGGCTGAACAGGTACCAGTCGTTCTGCGGGCCTGTTCCGATCCGGCAGAGCTCTGCATGAAGTATTCCATGGCCAATTAGTTCACCATACATACATGAGTACCAACATGATATGCATACTTGCATTGTGCAATTGCACCGGGACAGTAGACGATGAACGAAGGAACTCATGCACTCACCTTGGATGTCCCATGGCTCGAGCTTGGTGAGGTCGACGTCGCGGATGACGTCCAGGTCCATGCGCTGCGGGGCCACCTTCTTGGTGAGGTAGTAGGTGAGCAGCTCCTCCTCCGTCGGGTGGAACCGGAACCCCGGCGGCACCACCGACTGCCCGTTCACGGAGATGCTCATGATCGAAATGGAGGGGAGACGATGGAGTTGAGTTGAAGGGAATGGAGTTTGTTGCCGGTGATGGGGTACAAGGAAACAACTGCAACGGACGTGGGTGGTTATATATAGCTACTGATGGGTCGAGCAAGCACACTGGCTCGGCCACAGCTCTAGCTCCAGCTAGCTAGGTAGGGGAAGTGCCACCAACCTTGATAGGGAAACGCCAAGACGACAGTAGTCCCTGCCGGCAAGGGGAAGAGAGAGTGAGAAGAGGAAGGGGGCCGGGAAAGGAGAGAGGACACGCAACCTTAAAAATCTCCACGAAAACCACACCCAAAACCGAACTGATCCCCTCTGCGTCACCTCCAGCGCCGGGCAAAATCATCAGGCATCACAGCATGACATGGCCACCGTAACCACCACTGCAACTACTGCAACAGTACCAACGGCATCATCGATCATCGACAGGGACGGGTGTCGACGATCTCTCTTCTTTTTTTCATGTTCATGCATGACCTTTTTATAATTTAAAAGAAAATTAAGCTGCAGAAAGTACAAGATGTGCGTGTGCCTGCCGTTTCTCTCTTCTCTTTCATGTTCATCCATGATGTTGTGACAAAATTGTTAGGATGATCTCCACCGTGTGGGCCCAACGGGCCCTTAGATCTGCGCCCTGATCGGGGGCGCTCAACCCACTATGGGTAACGGGCCCCTGTCACCTGCACTATATAAAGAGATGGGGGTCGGCGACTCGCATCACGAGGTTCGTCGCACAGCCGTACACCCCACCTAATCCCTTACCGATCTAGGGTTAGTGCAGTGCTGATGGGAAGCTCCGCCACCACTACTCTCTGCCACCACCGCCGCCATCCACCATGGCCGGCAACTGGAGCTCCTCGAGCCACAAGGAGAAGGTAGGTTCACCGGATTAATCTACCCTACCCGATCCACAGATCTATCAATGGTATCAGCCAGATTGGTTAGATTTTTTCGCTTGAAAAGAAACAGAGAAATCAAAGCAAAAGAAATCCCCTCCCTAAAGAACCCTAAAAAGACAGGGCAAAGTTTTCATCGGAGAAGGGCCTCGGGCCTCGCCGGTAAAGAGCGCCGCCGCAAGGCCGCGCCAGTTCCTCTCGATCCCCACACGCATCGGCAAGCCGAGGTGCAGGGATGAAGAACCTACCCCGATAGGGGCAAAGAGCACCGCGGCCAGACCGTTCGACGGCGGCGCGCTCACCTCAAAGGGAACGCGCGACCGGCGAAGGGGCCGGCAACGGTGCACGCCGGCGGAGGGGAAGCAGCCGCGCGTCTCTGCTCTCTGCTCTCTCTCTCTCTCTCTCACTCGCGAACAGACAGGAGGGAGAAAAAGGAAGGGGAAAAGAAGGCGGCCGGGCGCGGCGTGGTGGCGCGACGCTGTCGCCGGCGGCTGGGGCGAACTCCTCTTTTCCTGCTGTCTCCGGCGAGGAGAACAACAGCGAGCGCGCGAAGGGGAGCAGAGGGCTTGGCAGCGCCTCTCTCTCGCTCTCTCTATCATAGGAGAAACAGAGGAGGGGAACAAGAGCAGGCTCGCGCACAGCGATGGCCGCTCGATGCCGTCGCCGGCGGCAGGAAAGAGACTCGCCGGCGCCTAGCGGACAGGAGCAGAAGATGGCTCCGCCGCGCCCTTATCTCTCTCTCTCTCTCTCTCTGATTTTGGAAAAGAAGAAGAAAAGGAAAAGGGGAAAGGAAAGAGAGCCGCGTCGCGGCGCGGTGGCAACCGCCGCCGGCAGCCGGGTAGTCGCCGTCTCTGGCGATCGAGAGAGAGAGACAGAAGGGTCGAGGCGAACGAGACGAATGGGGACGCTAGGTTTCGATCGGGAGGAACCCTCCCAGTTTTCTTCTAGCGAAATCGGCGCTGGACCGTCCGATCCTGATCGACGGTCACCGGCGAAACCCTAGCAGCAGACCGGGCCAATGGGCTGAAAGCGTGCGTGGGCCGAGGAGCTCGGGCGGCCGAGCGGCGCTCGCCCAGCAGGCCGCTGGACTGGGCCGGTTTCGGCCAGAAGTGGCCCGCACGGCGCACGCAGTCCAGGCCGAAGGGGCGCGGCTACTGTACAGTTTTTTCTTCTCCAGTTTTGGGCTAATTATAATACAGTTTTTTCTATTCAAATTATTCAGAGAAAATTTTTGTTTAGAAAACAGAAAAGTAAAAGTAATGCTTCTGAAAAGCAAAAAGTTCATGATTTTTTTCTATTCATGTTTTTTCGCTATAAATAAAAATAAAAGTGTTTTTAAAGGTGAATAGAACTAAAGAAAAAAGATTAAATTGTTGCTTCTCTAATGCAATTTTGAACCAACCGGTTAAAATTGCTTAGAGAGTAAAAGAGTACAGAATTATTTCTGAATAGAATATTGTAATGTTTCCGCTGCAAAGAAAAAGTTTTATCCTCCAATTAATTTGGAACCAACGGGAAAATTTAATTGGAAGAACTGTTCTTAGCAAAGTTTTTTCACTTATGGGTGAAATCAGATTGAGATAGCTTCTGCTACGACAGTACAAAGATATTTGATTAAAGTTTAATTATGGTATTGTTATTTTCTATGACAATATTATAATTCAATGAGTCTTATAGTTAAAATTTCAAACCTCTGATAAATTTTGTATTAAAGTGATCAATTTTCAGAGAACAGTTAAAGATAAAGAAATGCTCTTGAACTAGAGAAATGTATAATTCTTGTTTCCGCTGCAATAAAGTTGATGATGATGATTATTTCTGAGCAAAGTTGTTTAATAGAAATACTATTATCACATTGTTTATGAATTATATGCATTATTTTCATTTCCGCCCAACGGTGATATGGAATTAATGTAGAAGAATGAGTTTTATTCTAGTTCTACCAGAACAATGATTTAGAGTATAAAAAGGAAGTTTTGCAAAAGTTTAGTGTGCATATTTTTTAACCAGACCAACGCAGGGTTATTTTTATGCTCATTATTGTTGATTATTGACTAAGTTTTCTTAGACTAAAAGTTTTCCATGCTTTCATTGATGAAAGCGAATGGTTGGGTACTTGTGACCCGAAAGATGACCAAGAAAGGTCATAACGTGAGATAGTATGTTCTCTCTAAAGAATGGTTTCAAAAGAAAAGAGATAGATCATTGAGAGTCTTGGTTGACGAATGTCTTTCATGTACTCTCTATGATTTGAGATAAAACGAGCAACATGCGTGTTTAATTTGACCAACGTCGGATCAATCATGTGTGTTAAAGAGCAATCGGATTTATTTATAAATTTGATGATTGAATATGCAGTCAAAAGAGTCAATTCTGGCATTTATGTCCCTTACAGGGAATTACCCGCATGGCGGGAAAAAACGATTATGATAAAACCCGCATGGCAGGATAAGTCTCGGAAAATCCCTGCGTAACCCGTATGGCGTCAGCAATTTTCTCAGACTTTTCCTGTATGACAGGAGAAAGACATGATGACTCATGTGCTTTTAATGTGTCCCACTCTGGGAGAAAAGTATGGAGTAGCTATTATGCTTTCCTAGTATCGACCGTACACCTTATGTGTAATGGTCATTAAGCACTCAATAAATCCAAAGACATTAAAAGTTGCAGATGAACCTAAAGATAAGAATTATATGCAAGTGTGACTTGCAAAAGTACTAATGATAAAGAACTCTATTGAGTTTCTGAAATGGAATGAGGAAAAAGTACTCCCATACTAGTTAAAAGATAACTTCATTTTGTATGAAGAGATAACTTCATTTCGTATGAAGTAATCTGATGAATGAAGTAGATAATCAAAGTTTCCTCAATTCACAAGAGTTATCAATGGTTTTCGAAATTGTGGCAAAAAAAAGTTCTTGCCACATTTCGAGGGGGAGAAAGATATATGAGACAAATTAAGAATGATGAAACTCCCCTATACTTTAGATAATGTGATGAAGAATGTAATCGTCTCGGGAGTATGACGGTCATATAAATACCCCTAAAGAAAAGAAATAGTTGTATTTCTGGATCTTTTACAGTTCCGAAAGTAGAGTAAGGAATACTAAGACGATGCTTAAAGTGCCATAAAGAAGAAAGGTTTAAAAGAATAAACCCAAATTATAAAGTTTAAAGATATGGCATTTTCCATATGAGAGAAGTGCCGGTACCTGAGAAACTGATGGTCTCAAGGAATGAGAAAAACAGATACTTCTGATTACTATAAAGTCTATGTTAGTGAAATTCAAATGGAGGTTGATCCCACCTCATTTAAAGCGCTCATTCGAGCTTTGAGAAGTGTCTGCTTATCTAAATGATAAGAGACTATGTGAGATGAAATGAAATTGGTGAATCCCGACGATGTTCGGGACTGATGAGTAATTTTTAATGGAGCCAAAACAGTAGGCTGTAAAGAGTCTACAAGAACAATGTGACTCCAAAGGAAATATGTAAAGGTGTAAAACACGACTTAAATCGAAAGGTTTTTGCGCGTTTTGCACTGAATAGATTACAATGAGTGTTGTAGCACATCATGATCTGCATTACATCAGATGAAAGATATTATGATCTGAGTTACATCAGATGAAAGTAAAGAACACAAGGGATACTACCTGAAGAAGTCCTTTATGGACTAAAGCAATCAAATGTTGTTTTGCGTTAAAGAAAATGAGAGGACAATTGTATTCGTGCAAAGTTATAGAATGGGAAATTCATTTCCTAATCCTGTGCATGTGGATGGCATCCTACTTGCTAGTGGTGATGTCAACCTACTGCAGGAGGAGAAAAGAAGTTCTTGTCCTCAAAGTTCAAAAGAATGTTCTCGGTAGAGTGTCTCTCGTTATAATTATCGAGATTCAACATGAAAAGAATAAAAGGGGTATTAGGAATGTCACATGGACATGCTAAGAAATGTCTCTAAAGTATGCATGCGAGAAAACCTACGCCTGTTCTTATAGTCAAGGGTAATAGGACTGGAAACTATGGTGTTCCAAAAGTTGTTGAGAAAAGATTGAAAACGGATATGATACCATATGCTTTCAGTTGTTGGAAGCTCAATACATTACCCTGACACAGTTCACATATCCGGGTTGTTTGGCAATGTCCAGTCCATATATAGATCACTGGAATGGAGTCAAAGATATCGGCCTCAAACTGAAAGAAATAAGTGCTCTCAAAAGATTGTGAGTACAAAGATATGACTTGTGAAATGTATAGCGAAGTCCACAGTTGTCGCTAACTTTCATACTTGGAGGTTTTTGTGTGAAAAAGCTCCAAAGAATGAAACAATTATCATCAATGTGATGCAAAGATATGTTATAGCTTGATATGAGGCTGAGAGACAAGCAAATGGTTAAGGAGACCTGTACCCGGAGTTGATAATGGTTTACAACAGCGATAACCATTTTAAGTTTTTCGCTCCTATGACAACGAGTCAAGTGTTGATGCCAAACACACTGACATAGAGTTATGCGTTGTAAAGGAGAAAGTCCGGAATTATGTAGAAATGCTTGAAGCATAAAAGCAACAGACAAGTGTTTGCAGATCTGATTATTAAAGGCTTACCGCCCAGTGTGTTCGGAGAACACACAGTGGACATGGGTTTTATGGTATAGTCTAAAATTTCCGGACAACAAAAGGGCCAAAGATTAAAGAATTTGTTTCAAAACAGAGAGGTACGTTGTGGCTGTCTGATTCTATCGGCAATTGAGCTGTGACGATGAAACATGTTCTATGTATTGATCTGTTATGAAACGAGTAAAGTAAAAGTATATGGTCAAAAGTAAAAGTTGAGATCAAGGGGGAGAATGTTAGGATGATCTCCACCGTGTGGGCCCAACGGCCCACCGGGCCCTTAGATCTGCGCCCTGATCGGGGGCGCTCAACCCACTATGGGTGACGGGCCCCTGTCACCTGCACTATATAAAGAGGTGGGGGTCGGCGGCTCGCATCACGAGGTTCGTCGCACAGCCGTACACCCCACCTAATCCCCTACTGATCTAGGGTTAGTGCAGTGCTGATGGGAAGCTCCGCCACCACTACTCTCTGCCACCACCGCCGCCATCCACCATGGCCGGCAACTGGAGCTCCTCGAGCCACAAGGAGAAGATAGGTTCACCGAATTAATCTACCCTACCCGATCCACAGATCTATCAAAAATAAGAGGAAATTAAGCCTCGCAATGTAGGAAAAGTTGCATTGCTCAGGCTTGGTTGGAGGATTGGGGCAGTACTAGATCCCTTACTTTGGCCAGCCGACGATCCATCGAAGGTATCTATTGGAGGGGAGAAAGCGCAAAGCAGTGGAACAGCTTTTTTGACTTTGCAAAGCCGATAAAGAAACGTGTGCATGGATATTGATTCTGCAGCTCAGTTGTGCAAACCTGTCTCCTGCTTTCCTTTCCCGCAGGAGCCAAAAGCCGAGATGGAGACTTCAAATCTGTAGAGATAATTTCATTTGCAAAATTTTCATCGTGTAAGTCGTCACAGGAGAACAACACCTGTTGACTTTAGATTTCATGCTTTATTGTATATTCATCGTGTAAATAGTACCTAATTCATTGACCAAATTTGTAGTGGGAATTGTAGTTTATTGATTGTTAATTTGAAGATATGCATGCTCTCATATGCGTTTTTTCGTTTTATAAGCTGTTTCTATTTATCAGTTTAATAGAAAATGAGATGCCTGTCGAGATAGGGAAGATGGGCGGGACATTGGTCGATCATAGACTTCCAATACTTAACCGTACATCTATTAAATGAAAAACTGACGTTCGGTTTCCATATCCTTGTAGTGCTCACATAAGGCCAACTCCACCGTGCGACCCCAAACGGACGTCCGTTTTGTCCTGTTTTTGTCCCTTTGGGTAGGGATTTGGGGTCGTGTTTGGGTCTGTCCTGGGATGCGGTGGCCGTGCGCCCACCGCGCGGACGCATCCTTTTGCCCCATCCTGTTCGCGTCTATTTTAAAAAAAGGGACGTTTCAAATGCCAAGCCCCAGTTCACGACCCCAGTTCATCACGCCGGCAACAAAGCCAGCGGCCTACACGACCATCGCCGGCAACACACCCAGCGGCCGGCAACACAGCCAGCCTCCAAAATGAATAGTTGTCCTCGCCGGCAACACAGCCAGCGGCCGGCAACACAGCCGGCCTCCAAAGTGAATGGTTTTTTGCCGGCACACTGCCAGCGGCCCAGCGGGCGGGCGGCACCCATGCCAGCCTCCAAAAAGAACGGCCACGCCGATCGGACGACCTAGTTCAGGCCTTCGGCGTCGAGCATCTCCTTTTGCTTGGCCTCGAACCAGGCCGTCGTCTTGTCGCTCATCTTCGACAAGTCCGCGCTCATGATCGCAAGGGCCACCTCCTTCGCTTTGGTGGCGGCATTGGTGGCCTCGATGTCGAGCTGCCTCTGCCTGGCCTTGACGTTGTCGGCCTCGATGTGGAGCTGCCTTTGCCGGGCGGCCTCTTCCATGTCGAGCTGCCTTTGCCGGGCCGCCTCCTGCATGTCTATCTTCCTCTTCTTGGCCGCCTCCTCCATCTCAAGCTTCTGTCTTTGGAGGTCTAGGTATTGCTTCATTTGCTCGTCCTTGCTTTGCCACTTCTTCTCGTCCCTCACATCCTTATGTGACATCATGCCATGCAAAGTCTCATGCAAGGCCTGTTGGAAATATGCCCTAGAGGCAATAATAAATTGATTATTATTATATTTCCTTGTTCATGATAATCGTTTATTATCCATGCTAGAATTGTATTGATAGGAAACTCAGATACATGTGTGGATACATAGACAACACCATGTCCCTAGTAAGCCTCTAGTTGACTAGCTCGTTGATCAATAGATGGTTACGGTTTCCTGACCATGGACATTGGATGTCATTGATAACGGGATCACATCATTAGGAGAATGATATGATGGACAAGACCCAATCCTAAGCATAGCACTAGATCGTGTAGTTCATATGCTAAAGCTTTTCTAATGTCAAGTATCATTTCCTTAGACCATGAGATTGTGCAACTCCCGGATACCGTAGGAGTGCTTTGGGTGTGCCAAACGTCACAACGTAACTGGGTGGCTATAAAGGTACACTACAGGTATCTCCGAAAGTGTTTGTTGGGTTGGCACGAATCGAGACTGGGATTTGTCACTCCGTGTAAACAGAGAGGTATCTCTGGGCCCACTCGGTAGGACATCATCATAATGTGCACAATGTGATCAAGCAGTTGATCACGGGATGACGTGTTATGGAACGAGTAAAGAGACTTGCCGGTAACGAGATTGAACAAGGTATCGGGATACCACGATCGAATCTCGGGCAAGCATCGTACCGATAGACAAAGGGAATTGTATACGGGATTGATTAAGTCCTTGACATAGTGGTTCATCCGATGAGATCATCGTGGAACATGTGGGAGCCAATATGGGTATCCAGATCCCGTTGTTGGTTATTGACCGGAGAACGTCTCGGTCATGTCTGCATGTCTCCCGAACCCGTAGGGTCTACACACTTAAGGTTCGATGATGCTAGGGTTATAAAGGAAGTTTGTATGTGGTTATCGAATGTTGTTCGGAGTCCCGGATGATATCCCGGACGTCATGAGGAGTTCCGGAATGGTCCGGAGGTAAAGATTTATATATAGGAAATCCTGTTTCGGCCATCGGGACAAGTTTCGGGGTCATCGGTATTGTACCGGGACTACCGGAAGGGTCCCGGGGGTCCACCTGCCCCGGGGGGCCACATGGGCTGTAGGGGGTGCGCCTTGGCCTACATGGGCCAAGGGCACCAGCCCCAAGGGGCCCATGCGCCTAGGGTTTTGAAAGGGGAAGAGTCCCACTAGTGGAAGGCACCCCTAGGTGCCTTGGGGGTAGGGAAACCTTCCTTGGCCGCCGCCCCCCTAGGAGATTGGATCTCCTAGGGCCGCCCCCCCCCCCTAGGCCCTCCTATATATAGTGGGGGAAGGAGGGCTTTTTCACTCATGCCTTTGGTTGCCTCCTTCTCCCTTCTCCAACACCTCCTCCTCTCCCCGGTGCTTGGCGAAGCCCTGCAGGATAGCCACACTCCTCCATCACCACCACGCCGTTGTGCTGCTACTGGATGGAGTCTTCCTCAAACTCTCCCTCTCTCCTTGCTGGATCAAGGCGTGGGAGACATTGTCGGGCTGTACGTGTGTTGAACGCGGAGGTGCCGTCCTTTCGGTACTAGGATCTCCGGTGATTTGGATCACGACGAGTACGACTCCATCAACCCCATTCTCTTGAACGCTTCCGCTTAGCGATCTACAAGGGTATGTAGATGCACTCTCCTTCCCTCGTTGCTATATTACTCCATGGATTGATCTTGGTGATGCGTAGAAAATTTTGAATTTCTGCTACGTTCCCCAACAGTGGCATCATGAGCTAGGTCTATGCGTAGTTTCTATGCACGAGTAGAACACAAAGTAGTTGTGGGCGTTTATTTTGTTCAATATGCTTGCCGTTACTAGTCTTATCTTGATTCGGTGGCATCGTGGTATGAAGCGGCCCGGACCGACCTTACACGTACTCTTACGTGAGACAGGTTCCACCGACTGACATGCACTAGTTGCATAAGGTGGCTAGCGGGTGTCTGTCTCTCCTACTTTAGTCGGATCGGATTCGATGAAAAGGGTCCTTATGAAGGGTAAATAGCAATTGGCATATCATGTTGTGGTCTTTGCGTAGGTAAGAAACGTTCTTGCTAGAGACCCATAGCAGCCACGTAAAACATGCAAACAACAATTAGAGGACGTCTAACTTGTTTTTGCAGGGTATGCTATGTGATGTGATATGGCCAAAAGGATGTGATGAATGATATATGTGATGTATGAGATTGATCATGTTCTTGTAATAGGAATCACGACTTGCATGTCGATGAGTATGACAACCGGCAGGAGCCGTAGGAGTTGTCTTAATTTATTTATGACCCGCGTGTCAACATAAACGTCATGTAATTACTTTACTTTATTGCTAACCGTTAGCTATAGTAGTAGAAGTAATAGTTGACGAGACAACTTCATGAAGACATGATGATAAAGATCATGATGATGGAGATCATGGTGTCATGCCGGTGACAAGATGATCATGGAGCCCCAAGATGGAGATCAAAGGAGCTATATGATATTGGCCATATCATGTCACTATTATTTGATTGCATGTGATGTTTATCATGTTTATACATCTTATTTGCTTAGAACGACGGTAGTAAATAAGATGATCCCTCATTACAATTTCAAGAATGTGTTCTCCCCTAACTGTGCACCGTTGCTAAAGTTCGTCGTTTCGAAGCACCACGTGATGATCGGGTGTGATAGATCCTTACGCTCACATACAACGGGTGTAAGACAGTTTTACACATGCAAAACACTTAGGGTTAACTTGACGAGCCTAGCATGTGCATAGACATGGCCTCGGAACACAGAAGACCGAAAGGTCGAGCATGAGTCGTATGATAGATACGATCAACATGAAGATGTTCACCGACATTGACTAGTTCGTCTCGCGTGATGATCGGACACGGCCTAGTTGACTCGGATCATGTAATCACTTAGATGACTAGAGGGATGTCTATCTGAGTGGGAGTTCATAAGATGAACTTAATTATCCTGAACATAGTCAAAAGGTCTTCGCAAATTATGTCGTAGCTCGCGCTTCAGTTCTACTGTTTAGATATGTTCCTAGAAAAAAAATTAGTTGAAAGTTGATAGTAGCAATTATGCGGACTAGGTCCGTAAACTGAGGATTGTCCTCATTGCTTCTTAGAAGGCTTATGTCCTTAATGCACCGCTCAGTGTGCTGAACCTCGAATGTTGTCTGTGGATGTTGCGAACATCTGACATACACGTTTTGATGACTATATGATAGTTCAGTGCGTAATGCTAAATGGTTTAGAATTGAGGCACCAAAGACGTTTTTGAAACATCGCAGAACATATGAGATGTTCCAAGGACTGAAATTGGGATTTCAGGCTCGTGCCCACGTCAAGAGGTATAAGACCTTCGATGATTTTCTTAGCCTGCAAACTAAGGAGAAAAGCTCAATTGTTGAGCTTGTGCTCAGATAGTCTGAGTACAACAATCGCTTGAATCAAGTGGGAGTTGATCTTCCAAATGAGATAATGATGTTTCTCCGAAGTCATTACCACCAAGCTGCTAGAGCTTCGTGATGAACTATAATATATCAGGGACATATATGATGATCCTTGAGATATTCGCAATGTTTGACACCACAAAAGTAGAAATCAAGAAGGAGCATCAATTGTTGATGGTTGGTGAAACCACTAGTTTCAAGAAGGGCAAGGGCAAGAAGGGATACTTCATGAAACGGCAATTCAGCTGCTGCTCTAGTGAAGAAACCCAAGGTTGAACCCAAACCGGAGACTAAGTGCTTCTGTAATAAGGGGAATAGCCACTGGAGCAGAATTACCCTAGATACTTGGTAGATAAGAAGGCTGGCAAGGTCGATAGAAGTATATTGGATATACATTGTGTTGATGTGTGCTTTACTAGTACTCCTAGTAGCACCAGGGTATTAGATACCGGTTCAGTTGCTAAGTGTTAGTAACTCGAAATAAAAGCTACGGAATAAATGGAGACTAGCTAAAGGTGAGCTGACGATATGTGTTGAAAGTGTTTCCAATGTTGATATGATCAAGCATCGCACGCTCCCTCTACCATCGAGATTGGTGTTTGCGTTGAGCATAGACATGATTGGATTATGTCTATCGCAATACGGTTATTCATTTAAGGAGAATAACTGTTACTCTGTTTATTTGAATAATACCTTCAATGGTCTTGCACCTAAAATGAATGGTTTATTGAATCTCGATCGTAGTGATACACATGTTCATACCAAAAGATAGTAATGATAGTATCACCTACTTGTGGCACTGCCACGTAAGTCATATCGGTATAAAACGCATGAAGAAGCTCCATATTGATGGATCTTTGGGCTCACTTGTTTTTGAAAAGTTTGAGACATGCGAACCATGTCTATTGGTGTATATGCATGAAGAAACTCCATGCAGATGGACCGTTTGAACTCACTTGATTTTGAATCACTTGAGACATGCAAATCATACCACATGGGCAAGATGACTGAAAGCCTCGGTTTCAGTAAAATGGAACCAGAAAGCAACTTGCTGGAAGTAATACATTTTGATGTGTGCAGTCCAATGAGTGCTGAGGCGTGTAGTGGATATCGTTATGTTCTTACTTCACAGATGATCTGAGTAGATGTTGAGTATATTTACTTGATGAATCACGAGTCTGAATTATTGAAAGGTTCAAGTAATTTCAGGGTGAAGTTGAAAGATCGTCGTGACAAGAGGATAAAAGATCTATGATATGATCATAGAGATGAATATCTGAATTACGAGTTTGGCACAGAATTAAGACATTGTGGAAATTGTTTCACAACTAATACAACCTGGAACACCATAGTGTGATGGTGTGTCCGAACATCATAACTGCACCCTATTGGATATGATGCATACCATGATGTCTCTCATTGAATTACCACAATAGTTTTATGGGTTAGGCATTAGAGACAACCACATTCACTTTAAATAGGGCACCACGTAATTCCGTTGAGATGACACCGTATGAACTATGGTTTAGAGAAACCTAAGCTGTCATTTCTTAAAAGGTTTGGGGCTGCGACGCTTATGTGAAAAAGTTTCAGGCTGATAAGCTCGAACCCAAAGCGGATAAATGCATCTTCATAGGACACCCAAAAACAGTTGGGTATACCTCCTGTCTCAGATCCGAAAGCAATAAGGGATTGTTTCAAGAATCGGGTCCTTTCTCGAGGAAAAGTTTCTCTCGAAAGAATTGAGTGGGGAATGGTGGAGACTTGATGAGGTTATTGAACCATCTCTTCAACTAGTGTGTGGCAGGGCACAGGGAGTTGTTCCTGTGGCACCTACACCAATTGAAGTGGAAGCTTATGATAGTGATCATGAAACTTTAGATCAAGTCACTACCAAACCTCGTGGGATGACAAGGATGCATACTACTTCTGAGTGGTACGTAATCCTGTCTTGGAAGTCATGTTGCTAGACAACAATGAGCCTACAAGCTGTGGAGAAGCGATGGTGGGCCCGGATTCCGATAAATGGCTCGAGGCCATAAAATCCGAGAGAGGATCCATGTATGGAAACAAAGTGTAGACTTTGACAGAACAGCTCGATGGTCGTAAGGCTGTTGAGAACAGATGGATTTTTAAAAGGAAGACGGACAATGATGGTAAATGTCACCATTAAGAAAGCTCGACTTGTCGTTAAGATGTTTTCCGACAAGTTCAAGGAGTTGACTACGACGAGACTTTCTCACTCGTAGCGATGCTAAGAGTTTGTTGGAATTATATTAGTGATTACTGCATTATTTATGAAATATTGCAGATAGGATGTCAAAACATTGTTTCCTCGACGTTTTTCTTGAGGAAAGGTTGTATGTGATACAACCGGAAGGTTTTGTCAATCCTGAAAGATGCTAATAAGTATGCAAAGCTCCAGCAATCCTTCTAAGGACTGGAGTAAGCATCTCGGAGTTGGAATGTATGCTTTGATGAGATGATCAAAGATTTTGGGTGTATACAAAGTTTATGAGAAACTTGCATTTCCAAAGAAGTGAGTGGGAGCACTATAGAATTTCTGATGAATATATGTTGTTGACATTCAGAAATGACGTAGAATTTCTGGAAAGCATATAGGGTTATTTGGAAAGTGTTTTTCAATGGAAAGCCTGGATTAAGCTACTTGAGCATTGAGCATCAAGATCTATAAGGATAGATCAAAACGCTTAATGGTACTTTCAAATGAGCACATTCCTTAACATGATCTTGAAGGTGTTCAAGATGGATCAGTCAAAGAAGGAGTTCTTGCCTGAGTTGTAAGGTATGAAGTTAAGACTTAAAGCTCGACCATGGCAGAATAGAGAGAAAGGACGAAGGTCGTCCCCTATGCTTGAGACATAGGCTCTACAGTATGCTATGCTGTGTACCGCACCTGAAGTGTGCCTTGCCATGAGTCAGTCAAGGGGTACAAGAGTGATCCAAGAATGGATCACAGTACAGCAGTCAAAGTTATCCTTAGTAACTAGTGGACTAAGGAATTTTCTCGGTTATGGAGGTGATAAAGAGTTCGACGTAAAGAGTTACGACGATGCAAGCTTAACACCTATCCGGATAGCTCTGAGTAGAGATACCGGATACGTATAATGGAGCAACAATTTAGAATAGCTCCAAGTAGAACAGTTATTTGAAATGGCTCCTAATAGAGCGTGGTAGCTGCATCTAGGAGATGACATAAAGATTTGTAAAGCACACACGGATCTGAAAGGTTCAGACCCGTTGACTAAAACCTCTCTCACAAGCAACATGATCAAACCCAGAACTCATTGAGTGTTAATCACATAGTGATGTGAACTAGATTATTGACTATAGTAAACTCTTTGGATGTTAGTCACATGGCGATGTGACCTGTGAGTGTTAATCACATGGCGATGTGAACTAGATTATTGACTCTAGTGCAAGTGGGAGACTGTTGGAAATATTCCCTAGAGGCAATAATAAATTGATTATTATTATATTTTCTTGTTCATGATAATCGTTTATTATCCATGCTAGAATTGTATTGATAGGAAACTCAGATACATGTGTGGATACATAGACAACACCATGTCCCTAGTAAGACTCTAGTTGACTAGCTCGTTGATTAATAGATGGTTACGGTTTCCTGACCATGGACATTGGATGTCATTGATAACGGGATCACATCATTAGGAGAATGATGTGATGGACAAGACCCAATCCTAAGCATAGCACTAGATCGTGTAGTTCATATGCTAAAGCTTTTCTAATGTCAAGTATCATTTCCTTAGACCATGAGATTGTGCAACTCCCGGATACCGTAGGAGTGCTTTGGGTGTGCCAAACGTCACAACGTAACTGGGTGACTATAAAGGTACACTACAGGTATCTCCGAAAGTGTCTGTTGGGTTGGCACGAATCGAGACTGGGATTTGTCACTCCGTGTAAACGGAGAAGTATCTCTGGGCCCACTTGGTAGGACATCATCATAATGTGCACAATATGATCAAGGAGTTGATCACGGGATGATGATCAAGGAGTTGACGGTAACGAGATTGAACAAGGTATCGGGATAACGACGATCGAATCTCGGGCAAGTATCGTACCGATAGACAAAGGGAATTGTATACGGGATTGATTAAGTCCTTGACATCGTGGTTCATCCGATGAGATCATCGTGGAACATGTGGGAGCCAACATGGGTATCCAGATCCCGCTGTTGGTTATTGACCGGAGAACGTCTCGGTCATGTCTGCATGTCTCCCGAACCCGTAGGGTCTACACACTTAAGGTTCGATGACGCTAGGGTTATAAAGGAAGTTTGTATGTGGTTATCGAATATTTTTCGGAGTCCCGAATGAGATCCCGGACGTCACGAGGAGTTCCGGAATGGTCCGAAGGTAAAGATTTATTTATAGGAAATCCTGTTTCGGCCATCGGGACAAGTTTCGGGGTCATCGGTATTGTACTGGGACTACCGGAAGGGTCCCGGGGGTCCACCGGGTGGGTCCACCTGCCCCGGGGGCCCACATGGGCTGTAGGGGGTGCGCCTTGGCCTACATGGGCCAAGGGCACCAGCCCCAAGGGGCCCATGCGCCTAGGGTTTTGAAAGGGGAAGAGTCCCACTAGTGGAAGGCACCCCTAGGTGCCTTGGGGGGGAGGGAAACCTCCCTTGGCGCCGCCCCCCTAGGAGATTGGATCTCCTAGGGCCGGCGCCCCCCCCCCCTAGGCCCTCCTATATATAGTGGGGGAAGGAGGGCTTTTTCACCCATGCCTTTGGTTGCCTCCTTCTCCCTTCTCCAACACCTCCTCCTCTCCCGCGGTGCTTGGCGAAGCCCTGCAGGATAGCCACGCTCCTCCATCACCACCACGCTATTGTGCTGCTGCTGGATGGAGTC
>NC_041392.1:33666913-33669069 GCF_002162155.2 Triticum dicoccoides
CTAGTGGAAGGCACCCCTAGGTGCCTTGGGGGGGAGGGAAACCTCCCTTGGCGCCGCCCCCCTAGGAGATTGGATCTCCTAGGGCCGGCGCCCCCCCCCCTAGGCCCTCCTATATATAGTGGGGGAAGGAGGGCTTTTTCACCCATGCCTTTGGTTGCCTCCTTCTCCCTTCTCCAACACCTCCTCCTCTCCCGCGGTGCTTGGCGAAGCCCTGCAGGATAGCCACGCTCCTCCATCACCACCACGCTATTGTGCTGCTGCTGGATGGAGTCTTCCTCAAACTCTCCCTCTCTCCTTGCTGGATCAAGGCGTGGGAGACATCGTCGGGCTGTACGTGTGTTGAACGCGGAGGTGCCGTCCTTTCGGTACTAGTATCTCCGGTGATTTGGATCACGACGAGTACGACTCCATCAACCCCGTTCTCTTGAACGCTTACGCTTAGCGATCTACAAGGGTATGTAGATGCACTCTCCTTCCCTCGTTGCTAGATTACTCCATGGATTGATCTTGGTGATGCGTAGAAAATTTTGAATTTCTGCTACATTCCCCAACAAGGCCATGGTTGAGGCATCACGTATGTTGTCCATCTTGGAGTTGGTCTTGCCCCTCGGCCTCTTCAACGCCTCGCCATCCCCACCTCCGGTGAACTTGGCCGTTTTCTTGCCTCTCTTCCTTTGAAGTTCACGGTATTGATCCTTAAACTTAGGGCAATTTTGATGAGCGTCCAACAATGCGTAAGAGTGAATGGCTTGTCATTGTGCCGGGCCTTGAATGCCTCCAAAGATTGAAATGCCTACACCACATGATCAACAACAAGTGAACATGCAAACATATACACGGCCGAAGTATCATGGCGTAGCAAGGAAAGGGCTAGAAAGAGAAGAGCATACCATGTCCCCAACACCGAGACCACTCACGGGCCGTGCTTCAACGCTCTCAAATGCGGCACAATACTTGTTGCACTCTTGTTGGATGAACAACCATCTTTTTTGAATCAAACCGATGCCATGGTTGCTTGTAATTTGGTAGGGCTCAAACATCTTCCTTTCATGGAATGTTTTGTGGACTCTCGTCCAAAAAACAATGCCCTTTTGTTGCGTGCCGGTCCTTGGATCTTGGCTAATCTCCATCCAACATTGACAAATCAACTTGTCCTCATCTTGTGTATACGAACCGGTGCGAATGCTCTTCCGCTTCTTTTGTGCTTCCGCTCTTTGGGTGAGCTCGTCTATAAACAATGGAGCGCCACTAATATCAACATCATTGGCTTCATCTTCATCTTCACCTTCGACATAGATGTCGTCATCTTCATGCCACGAATCACCATGGTCGTAGTCAGCACGGTCGTCGGCCTCCTCATCGGGCACGTACTGGGCGCGGCCATCCTGACTTTGGGTCTCCTCGGGGTCGTAGGCACGGCCATGCCCACCCTGGAATATCACGTCCTCCATGTACTGGTTGTAGAAGGGGTCGTCCACCATCGGCGTTGAGGATGGCATTCCGTCAAACAACACGCGGGGGGGCGGCATGGTGCCTATGAACGGTGCTCGCGCCTGCTTTCTTTGCATCTCGACGGACGGACGGCCGCCGCTGCTGGACCCAGGCGTGACGTTGAGGTCGATGACGGCCGCGGGGCGTGGTGTGGACGGCGCGAACAAGCCCACGTCCGGCGACGCCGAGAAACGGGTCTGGCCGTCGTGCCTGGGCGGAGGAAAGCCGGGCGACATGGGCGCGGCGCGCAACGTCGGCGACTGGCAGTGCGTAGGCCGCGCGACCGACGAGCCTGTGCTCGCCGGGCCGACGGCCGCTGCATGGAACCCCGTCGGACGGCACATGCCAAGCATGAGGATGGCGTGCGCTTTGTTGACGAGGTCCTCCTTCTCGTCGGCAGCGGCCTTGCGCCGCGCGGCCTCCAGCTCCTCGCGCTGGGCGGCGAACTTGGCCGCGGCGGCATTGATCTTGACGGCCGCTCTCCGTTCCCTCCTCTTCACCGATTCCGCGTCCAACTTGGCGATCTCCTCCGGCGTGCACTCCGACCGCGGCTTCCTTGGCGCCTTCTTCTTCACCTTTGCGGTCGGGTCGACGGCCAGGCCACCGGAATTCGGCGGGGCGTCGGCCATGGATGGGGGAGAGAGGGGCTGGCAGGAGGGACGTGG
>NC_041392.1:33669561-33670788 GCF_002162155.2 Triticum dicoccoides
GGGTTGGTTTCTCCCACCGACAGGCGGGCCAGGGGAGGACAAGCGCGCGCGTCCCGCCCGTCCGCGCGCTGTCCGTTTCACCCCAAAACCGGCGCAACTTTGGGCCGGGGATGGGTCGAAAACGGACACAAAGCGGACAAAAGTCCGTTTGCGCCCGCGCGCTGGACCGTTTCATTTGTCCCTTTTACCCCAAACGGACGGGGGCGGACAGGATAGGGCCGCGCGGTGGAGTTGGCCTAAGGGCACGCTAAGCTTTTCAACGACTCATGAAACGACCAGGCGTCATGTATGATTTTTGGGTCTGGTTTCCGTAGCAAGTGTGGTCTTCACAGTTTTCCTTAATTAACCATGTCATATATGATTTTTGGGGTCTGGTTTCCCTTGTTAACTGGACACCTCTTTTTTTCTTAATGCAGTGCGTGAAGGTCGGGGTTGCGAAACTATTGCAGCCTTAATGTGTTGCTGCTAAATCCAGAATAGACACATCTGATACCTGCCTTATGCGTATAGGTTCAACACATACACACATGGCTATACGGATCAGGGTGAAACATTATAGGTATCATGACAGAAACAACTAATGAAGAAGTGATATAGATAATACATCTCACATGATATAAGATCCGATATTACATCCAAATTGATATGTTAAGGAGCGGCGGACTACGTGGAGCAGGACGTTCTCCTAGGCACTAGGTGCGTGGTAGCTGCTCATGACGGGGTCATGGCGGTAGGCGGATCTAGAGGGGCTACGCGGGTAGGGAGATGGTGACTGGCGGACGACCATCTGGTGGCCAGTGGTTGGCCGAGCTCCGATGGGGTTCCTGGGAGACATGCATGGGCGCAACAGGCCTTGAGAGTGTGCCCCGGGCCAGATCTGGAGCTGCCCGATATGGCCCGATGAAAACTTGTTGCCTTGGTTTTGCAGCGTGTTGCCACGACGGCGGCTGGGTGTTGTCGACGATCCCCGTCCTTGGTTGTACTGTTGAATTGGGGGCTATATCAGGTGAAATCAACGCGCCGATGCTAGAGGTCCAGCTCTATGCCAGTTATGGACGTGCTAAGGTGCAACCCAGGAGGTTACCTCATGGTTTGCTGCAGTAGAGAGATGGTCTTGAATGCGGGGTGGCTCTCCTATCTGTATCATCGACTGGTCCGGACCAGTCTGAGAACAGTATTGTGCCATTTTGCGAGTCAGTGTCCGGAGATGCCCTTATCTCCTGGATA
>NC_041392.1:33671228-33699752 GCF_002162155.2 Triticum dicoccoides
ACTACAATAGTTTTACACAAGTCAGCGTCAAATTCAACCCAAGTCACCAGTCGAAGACTTGAAGTTTATCCCTTGCAAATATTAGTTACTCCAAGACTCCTTTAATGATGACAGGTGATGAATTTTATATAAAGTAAAAAAATGTGTAAAATGTGGTTCCTCCATTCTGACAACTAAAAGGGTCAATCCCCGCTGTGTTTCTGTACTCCTGCCTTTTTGTCCATCAGGTGTCCCAAATGGGCTAACTTAAGGGGTGTGTCTAAGACACATCTAGATGTGCTCTAGTTATTGCACATCTAAATGAGTGACTCAAGCATAAAAAGAAAAAAAAGGAAATATTCACATGAATTTCGACGTAAAATCAATGACATATGACTTGGATGTGCATACTTATGACACATCTAGATGTGCTTTAGCAAAACTGCTAACTTAACTAGCCGCACGGCAACCAAACCCGTTGCGCGCACTGCGTACACATGCGCAAACACACACGGAATGCACATGAGCAGCTAGCAGCGTAGCACGGCAGCGCACGCGTTCACGCTTCACCCGTACGCGCACGTATGCCCGGGCGCGAGCACGTTGTTTCCGCGGCCGCATGGAGCCCGCCCCAGGGATAATTCGTCGCCCCGGCGCGTCGCCAAGGCCGGCCTATCTTCTCCGTGCTGCGAGCCCGCGATGGCCCTATGTCGATCGTACACGCGCATGGTCGCCGCATGCCCCGCGCGCGCGTCGTGGAGGCCGGCCTATCTTCTCCGTCCTGCAAGCCGCGCGATAGCCATAAGTCGATCGTACACACACATGGTCGCCTCATGGGGACCAGGCGGCCGTGCACGCACGTACGATCCATCCCGCGGCGATGGTGGCGAGCACGTACGTACTCGGGCACTGCCCTGCCTTGCCGGCACGGCGCCAGCCAAGTGCGGTGGGTGGCTTCCGCGGCGAGTTCGTCGTACTAGGTCTTTTCCGTGCGCTAGCCAGCCCCTTCCTTCGCTTTCTGATTCCAAAAAGGAAGGGGTCGACGGCGACGCTGTCTGGTTGGAGAGTGGAGACTTGCTTGGAGGCACGTAACGTGGCGCGTCAATTCGCGCGCGACTCCCGTGTCTCCCTTCCCCGGTGGTCTCGGTCTCTCGTCACATTTGCCGACCCGATACATCACGCGCGCCCACGTACGGCCGGGTTGGCAATGGGGTATCCGGTCGATCCAGCTCCACCACGAACCAAAAAGAACTACTACGAGGTTGCCCTAACAACAAGTATGATGATTGTTAGGGCATCTTCAGCCGCGCCTCCAGCAGACCTTTCTCAGGCGATTTTGCTACGCCGGTGCCAAAAAAACGGCCCAGTCGCGTTTCCAGAAACCCGTTTTTCGTCGGCTCGGGCCAAAATTGATGTCGGCGGACCCAGGCCGAACCCGGCGTTCTGGGGGGGCGCTTGGGGAGGCGGCACAAGCAAAAAAGGCGCGTGGGCCCGCCCTGGCGGCGACCCGAGGGCTTTTTCCCGCCGCTTCTTCACGCTTTTCCCTCGCATCTCTTCCGCTCGCTCGCCTTCCTCCCGCCATTCCCTCCCTTTCTCCCGCCAAACCCCCTCCAGCTCGCCTTCCAGTCGCCGTCATGCCGCCGAAGAAGTTGCCATGCCGCGCGCGGCGGCAACCACGAATGGCACCGTGGCCCAGCCGAAGCAGAGGAAGCCGAGGGCGCCGCCATCGAAGCCACCGGGCACGTCGAACGACGAGTGGAGGGTGGAAGTTCAGCGACGGGACGCAGTCACCACCGACCGGCGGAACAGGGCCATTGCCAAGAGGGCCCGCGACAACGCGGCGCGTGCGGCGGCGTCCTCCTCATCGGTCGACCACGCGGGGATGATGAATCCACCCGTCGTCAGCCACGCCCAGTACGCGCCCTGGGGACAGCAAGGCGTCGGATCTCCATAGGGATCGTCGTCGCCCGGCTACGCCGACGGCGACGCACACGGGGGTTTCAACCCAAACGTGACCTTCCCCCATGGCCACCCCGTGACACGCACACACTCGCCCGCATTCGTCGGCGTGCAGTATCCTCGATACAACTACTCGCCGCCCGCCGCCTACGCATCCACACCGACGGCCCATCTCCGCCGTGGACCACTGCTCTTCTCGCACCTCGGCGACACGGACGACACAGGAGCCGACATGGACGACATCATCGCGACAGGATCGACCGCGGCCGCCGCGTCTCCCGGGTTCGCCACCCAGGACGAGGTAGTGGATCTCAGCGGCGACATGGAGGCCGAGCTCGGCTACGTCTACGGCGAGGACGCGCACGAAGCGCAGGAACCCCAGGAGGAGGAGGACGAGGAGGAGGAGGAGGAGGAGGAGCCGGCTCCTGTTCCGACGAAGGGGCGCCAGAAGAAGAAGAAGCGGGCGGCTAGGTCAGGCGAACCACGCATCAAGTGGACGTCTAAGGAGGTGGAATGCCTCGCCGAAGCATGGAAAGTCGTCTGCCTTGACCCGACCACCGGCGCGAACCAGAGCTTGGAGACGTACTGGGACTGCATCAAGGTCGAGTTCGACGAGCGGAAGCTCGTCGACCCGTACTTCAAAGGCGTCTACATGCAGCGCGGCTCCAAGGCGATGGCGAACCATTGGGGGCGTATCCAGTTGGCGTGCAATAAATGGCATGGAATCGTCGAGGAGGTCGCGGCTCGCCCGGAGAGCGGCGCCAGCGTTGAGGATCAGGTACGCACGCCGTTCGCCCGCATCTCTTCGGCGTCAACGCCCGCCGCCCGCCAACTTTTTATTCCTCCGCGCAGCTGCTGCGTATGTTCACCATGTATCGGCGCGACAACCAAGACGCCGACTTCAAGCACCTCCACGTCTACAAGCGCATTGACAATGTTGGGTTTCGTAGTAATTTCAAAAATTTTCCTACGCACACACAGGATCATGTGATGCATAGCAACGAGGGGAGAGTATTGTCTACGTACCCAACGCAGACCGACTGCGGAAGCGATGACACGACGTAGAGGAAGTAGTCGTACGTCTTCACGATCCAACCGATCAAGTACCGGAACTACGGCACCTCCGAGTTCGAGCACACGTTCAGCTCGATGACGATCCCCGGACTCCGATCCAGCAAAGTGTCGGGGAAGAGTTTCGTCAGCACGACAGCGTGGTGACGATCTTGATGAACTACAGCAGCAGGGCTTCGCCTAAACTCCGCTACAGTATTATCGAGGAATATGGTGGCAGGGGGCACCGCACACGGCTAAGGAATAGATCACGTGGATCAACTTGTGTCAACTTGTGTGTTTAGAGGTGCCCCTGCCTCCGTATATAAAGGAGGAGAGGAGGGGAGGCTGGCCGGCCAAGGGGGGGGAGGCGCAGGAGAGTCCTACTCCCTCTGGGAGTAGGATTCCCCCTCCAATCCTAGTCCAACTAGGATTCCTCGGAGGGGAAAAGAGGAGGAGGGGGCCGGCCACCTCTCCTAGTCCTAATAGGACTAGGGGAAGGGGGTGGCGCGCAGCCCATCTAGGGCAGCCCCTTCTCTTTTCCACTAAGGCCCACTATGGCCCAAATAGCTCCCGGGGGGTTCCGGTAACCCTCTCGGTATTCCGGTAAAATCCCGATTTCACCCGGAACACTTCCGATATCCAAATATAGGCTTCCAATATATCAATCTTTACGTCTCGACCATTTCGAGACTCCTCGTCATGTCCGTGATCACATCCGGGACTCCGAATAACCTTCGGTACATCAAAATGCATAAACTCATAATATAACTGTCATCGTAACCTTAAGCATGCGGACCCTACGGGTTCGAGAACAATGTAGACATGACCGAGACACGTCTCCGGTCAATAACCAATAGCGGGACCTGGATGCCCATATTGGCTCCTACATATTCTACGAAGATCTTTATCGGTCAGACCGCATAACAACATACGTTGTTCCCTTTGTCATCGGTATGTTACTTGCCCGAGATTCGATCGTCGGTATCCAATACCTAGTTCAATCTCGTTACCGGCAAGTCTCTTTACTCGTTCCGTAATACATCATCTCACAACTAACATATTAGTTGTAATGCTTGCAAGGCTTATGTGATGTGTATTACCGAGAGGGCCCAGAGATACCTCTCCGACAATCGAAGTGACAAATCCTAATCTCGAAATACGCCAACCCAACATCGACCATTGGAGACACCTGTAGTACTCCTTTATAATCACCCAGTTACGTTGTGACGTTTGGTAGTACCCAAAGTGTTCCTCCGGTAAATGGGAGTTGCATAATCTCATAGTCATAGGAACATGTATAAGTCATGAAGAAAGCAATAGCAACATACTAAACGATCGGGTGCTAAGCTAATGGAATGGGTCATGTCAATCAGATCATTCTGCTAATGATGTGACCTCGTTAATCAAATAACAACTCATTGTTCATGGTTAGGAAACATAACCATCTTTGATTAACGAGCTAGTCAAGTAGAGGCATACTAGTGACACTTTGTTTGTCTATGTATTCACACATGTATTATGTTTCCGGTAAATACAATTCTAGCATGAATAATAAACATTTATCATGATTATAAGGAAATAAATAATAACTTTATTATTGCCTCTAGGGCATATTTCCTTCAGTCTCCCACTTGCACTAGAGTCAATAATCTAGATTACACTGTAATGATTCTAACACCCATGGAGACTTGGTGCTGATCATGTTTTGCTCGTGGAAGAGGCTTAGTCAACGGGTCTGCAACATTCAGATCCGTATGTATCTTGCAAATCTCTATGTCTCCCACCTGGACTAGATCCCGGATGGAGTTGAAGCGTCTCTTGATGTGTTTGGTCCTTTTGTGAAATCTGGATTCCTTTGCCAAGGCAATTGCACCAGTATTGTCACGAAAGATTTTGATTGGACCCGATGCACTAGGTATGACACCTAGATCGGATATGAACTCCTTCATCCAGACTCCTTCATTTGCTGCTTCCGAAGCAGCTATGTATTCCGCTTCACATGTAGATCCCGCTACGACGCTTTGTTTAGAACTGCACCAACTGACAGCTCCACCGTTTAATGTAAACACGTATCCGGTTTGCGATTTAGAATCGTCCGGATCAGTGTCAAAGCTTGCATCAACGTAACCTTTTACGATGAGCTTTTTGTCACCTCCATATACGAGAAACATATCCTTAGTCCTTTTCAGGTATTTCAGGATGTTCTTGACCGCTGTCCAGTGATCCACTCCTGGATTACTTTGGTACCTCTCTGCTAAACTTATAGCAAGGCACACATCAGGTCTGGTACACAGCATTGCATACATGATAGAGCCTATGGCTGATGCATAGGGAACATCTTTCATATTCTCTCTATCTTCTGCAGTGGTCGGGCATTGAGTCTTACTCAATTTCACACCTTGTAATACAGGCAAGAATCATTTCTTTGCTTGATCCATTTTAAATTTCTTCAAAATCTTGTCAAGGTATGTGCTTTGTGAAAGTCCAATTAAGCGTCTTGATCTATCTCTATAGATCTTAATGCCTAATATGTAAGCAGCTTCACCGAGGTCTTTCATTGAAAAACTTTTATTCAATTATCCCTTTATGCTATCTAGAAATTCTATATCATTTCCAATCAGTAATATGTCATCCACATATAATATCAGAAATGCTACAGAGCTCCCACTCACTTTCTTGTAAATACAGGCTTCTCCGAAAGTCTGTATAAAACCAAATGCTTTGATCACACTATCAAAACGTTTATTCCAACTCCGAGAGGCTTGCACCAGTCCATAAATGGATCGCTGGAGCTTGCACACTTTGTTAGCTCCCTTTGGATCGACAAAACCTTCTGGTTGCATCATATACAACTCTTCTTCCAGAAATCCATTCAGGAATGCAGTTTTGACATCCATTTGCCAAATTTCATAAACATAAAATGCGACAATTGCTAACATGATTCGGACGGACTTAAGCATCGCTACGGGTGAGAAGGTCTCATCGTAGTCAATCCCTTGAACTTGCCGAAAACCTTTTGCGACAAATCGAGCTTTGTAGACAGTAACATTACCATCAGCGTCAGTCTTCTTCTTAATGATCCATTTATTCTCAATTGCTTGCCGATCATCGGGCAAGTCAACCAAAGTCCATACTTTGTTCTCATACATGGATCCCATCTCAGATTTCATGGCTTCAAGCCACTTTGTGGAATCTGGGCTCACCATCGCTTCTTCATAGTTCGTAGGTTCATCATCTAGTAGCATGACCTCCAGAACAGGATTACCGTACCACTCTGGTGCGGATCTTACTCTGGTTGATCTACGAGGTTCAGCAGTATCTTGATCTGAAGTTTCATGATCATTATCATTGGCTTCCTCACTAACTGGTGTAGGTGTCACTGAAACAGTTTTCTGTGATGAACTACTTTCCAGTAAGGGAGCAGGTACAGTTACCTCGTCAAGTTCTACTTTCCTCCCACTCACTTCTTTCGAGAGAAACTCCTTCTCTAGAAATGATCCATTCTTAGCAATGAATGTCTTGCCTTCGGATCTGTGATAGAAGGTGTACCCAACAGTTTCCTTTGGGTATCCTATGAAGACACATTTCTCCGATTTGGGTTCGAGCTTATCAGGTTGAAGCTTTTTCACATAAGCATCGCAGCCCCAAACTTTAAGAAACGACAACTTTGGTTTCTAGCCAAACCACAGTTCATAAGGCGTCGTCTCAACGGATTTTGATGGTGCCCTATTTAACGTGAATGCGGCCGTCTCTAAAGCATATCCCCAAAAAGATAGCGGTAAATCAGTAAGAGACATCATAGATCGCACCATATCTAGTAAAGTACGATTACGACGTTCGGACACACCATTACGCTGTGGTGTTCCGGGTGGCGTGAGTTGCGAAACTATTCCACAGTTTTTCAAATGTATACCAAACTCGTAACTCAAATATTCTCCTCCACGATCAGATCGTAGAAACTTTATTTTCTTGTTACGATGATTTTCAACTTCACTCTGAAATTCTTTGAACTTTTCAAATGTTTCAGACTTATGTTTCATTAAGTAGATATACCCATATCTGCTTAAATCACCTGCGAAGGTGAGAAAATAACGATATCCGCCACGAGCCTCAATATTCATCGGGTCACATACATCGGTATGTATGATTTCCAACAAATCTGTTGCTCTCTCCATAGTACCGGAGAACGGTGTTTTAGTCATCTTGCCCATGAGGCACGGTTCGCAAGTACCAAGTGATTCATAATCAAGTGGTTCCAAAAGTCCATCAGCATGGAGTTTCTTCATGCGCTTTATACCGATATGACCTAAACGACAGTGCCACAAATAAGTTGCACTTTCATTATCAACTCTGCATCTTTTGGCTTCAATATTATGAATATGTGTATTACTACTATCGAGATTCAATAAGAATATACCACTCTTCAAGGGTGCATGACCATAAAAGATATTACTCATATAAATAGAACAACCATTATTCTCTGATTTAAATGAATAACCGTCTCGCATTAAACAAGATCCAGATATAATGTTCATGCTCAACGCTGGCACCAAATAACAATTATTTAGGTCTAATATTAATCCCGAAGGTAGATGTAGAGGTAGCATGCCGACTGCGATCACATCGACTTTGGAACCGTTTCCCACGCGCATCGTCACCTCGTCCTTTGCCAGTGCCCGCTAATTCCGTAGTCCCTGTTTCGAGTTGCAAATATTAGCAACAGAACCAGTATCAAATACCCAGGTGCTACTGCGAGCTCTAGTAAGGTACACATCAATAACATGTATATCACATATACCTTTGTTCACCTTGCCATCCTTCTTATCCGCCAAATACTTGGGGCAGTTCCGCTTCCAGTGACCAGTCTGCTTGCAGTAGAAGCACTCAGTTTCAGGCTTAGGTCCAGACTTGGGTTTCTTCTCTTGAGCAGCAACTTGCTTGCCGTTCTTCTTGAAGTTCCCCTTTTTCTTCCCTTTGCCCTTTTTCTTGAAACTAGTGGTCTTGTTAACCATCAGCACTTGATGCTCCTTCTTGATTTCTACCTCCGCAGCTTTCAGCATTGCGAAGAGCTCGGGAATAGTCTTGTTCATCCCTTGCATATTATAGTTCATCACGAAGCTCTTGTAGCTTGGTGGCAGTGATTGGAGAATTCTGTCAATGACGCAATCATCCGGAAGATTAACTCCCAATTGAATCAAGTGATTATTATACCCAGACATTTTGAGTATATGCTCACTGACAGAACTGTTCTCCTCCATCTTGCAGCTATAGAACTTATTGGAGACTTCATATCTCTCAATTCGGGCATTTGCTTGAAATATTAACTTCAACTCCTGGAACATCTCATATGCTCCATGACGTTCAAAACGTCATTGAAGTCCCGATTCTAAGCCGTAAAGCATGGCACACTGAACTATCGAGTAGTCATCAGCTTTGCTCTGCCAGACGTTCATAACATCTGGTGTTGCTCCAGCAGCAGCCCTGGCACCCAGCGGTGCTTCCAGGACGTAATTTTTCTGTGCAGCAATGAGGATAATCCTCAAGTTACGGACCCAGTCCGTGTAATTGCTACCATCATCTTTCAACTTTGCTTTCTCAAGGAACGCATTAAAATTCAACGGAACAACAACACAAGCTATCTATCTACAATCAACATAAACAAGCAAGATACTATCAGGTACTAAGTTCATGATAAATTTAAGTTCAATTAATCATATTATTTAAGAACTCCCACTTAGATAGACATCCCTCTACTAAGTGATTACGTGATCCAAATCAACTAAGCCATGACCGATCATCACGTGAGATGGAGTAGTTTTCAATGGTGAACATCGTTATGTTGATCATATCTACTATATGATTCACGCTCGACCTTTCGGTCTCCGTGTTCCGAGGCCATATCTGCATATGCTAGGCTCGTCAAGTTTAACCTGAGTATTCTGCGTGTGCAAAACTGGCTTGCACCCGTTGTAGATGGACGTAGAGCTTATCACACCCGATCATCGCGTGGTGTCTGGGCACGACGAACTTTGGCAACGGTGCATACTCAGGGAGAACACTTCTTGATAATTTAGTGAGAGATCATCTTATAATGCTACCGTCAATCAAAGCAAGATAAGATGCATAAAAAGATAAACATCACATGCAATCAATATAAGTGATATGATATGGTCATCATCATCTTGTGCTTGTGATCTCCATCTCCGAAGCACCGTCATGATCACCATCGTCACCGGCGCGACACCTTGATCTCCATCGTAGCATCGTTGTCGTCTCGCCAATCTTATGCTTCCACGACTATCACTACCGTTTAGTAATAAAGTAAAGCATTACATCGCGATTGCATTGCATACAATAAAGCGACAACCATATGGCTCCTGCCAGTTGCCGATAACTCGGCTACAAAACATGATCATCTCATACAATAAAATTCAGCATCATGCTTTGACCATATCACATCACAACATGCCCTGCAAAAACAAGTTAGACGTCCTCTACTTTGTTGTTGCTTGTTTTACGTGGCTGCTACGGGCTTAAGTAAGAACCAATCTCACCTACGCATCAAAACCACAACGATAGTTTGTCAAATAGACTCCGTTTTAACCTTCGCAAGGACCGGGCGTAGCCATACTTGGTTCAAGTAAAGTTGGAGAGACAGTCGCCCGCAAGCCATCTCTGTGCAAAGCACGTCGAGGGAACCGGTCTCGCGTAAGCGTACGCGTAAGGTTGGTCCGGGTCGTCTCGTCCAACAATATCACCGAACCAAAGTATGACATGCTGGTAGGCAGTATGACTTGTATCGTCCATAACTCACTTGTGTTCTACTCATGCATATAACATCAACATAAATAACCTAGGCTCGGATGCCACTGTTGGGTTTCGTAGTAATTTCAAAAAAATTCCTACGCACACACAGGATCATGTGATGCATAGCAACGAGGGGAGAGTATTGTCTACGTACCCAACGCAGACCGACTGCGGAAGCGATGACACGACGTAGAGGAAGTAGTCGTACGTCTTCACGATCCAACCGATCAAGTACCGAAACTACGGCACCTCCGAGTTCGAGCACACGTTCAGCTCGATGACGATCCCCGGACTCCGATCCAGCAAAGTGTCGGGGAAGAGTTTCGTCAGCACGACGGCGTGGTGACGATCTTGATGAACTACAACAGCAGGGCTTCGCCTAAACTCCGCTACAGTATTATCGAGGAATATGGTGGCAGGAGGCACCGCACACGGCTAAGGAATAGATCACGTGGATCAACTTGTGTCAACTTGTGTGTTTAGAGGTGCCCCTGCCTCCGTATATAAAGGAGGAGAGGAGGGGAGGCTGGCCGGCCAAGGGGGGGAGGCGCAGGAGAGTCCTACTCCCTCTGGGAGTAGGATTCCCCCTCCAATCCTAGTCCAACTAGGATTCCTCGGAGGGGAAAAGAGGAGGAGGGGGCCGGCCACCTCTCCTAGTCCTAATAGGACTAGGGGAAGGGGGGGGCGCGCAGCCCAACTAGGGCAGCCCCTTCTCTTTTCCACTAAGGCCCACTATGGCCCAAATAGCTCCCGGGGGGTTCCGGTAACCCTCCCGGTATTCCGGTAAAATCCCGATTTCACCCGGAACACTTCCGATATCCAAATATAGGCTTTCAATATATTAATCTTTACGTCTCGACCATTTCGAGACTCCTCGTCATGTCCGTGATCACATCCGGGACTCCGAACAACCTTCGGTACATCAAAATACATAAACTCATAATGTAACTGTCATCGTAACCTTAAGCGTGCGGACCCTACGGGTTCGAGAACAATGTAGACATGACCGAGACACGTCTCTGGTCAATAACCAATAGCGGGACCTGGATGCCCATATTGGCTCCTACATATTCTACGAAGATCTTTATCGGTCAGACCGCATAACAACATACGTTGTTCCCTTTGTCATCAGTATGTTACTTGCCCGAGATTCGATCGTCGGTATCCAATACCTAGTTCAATCTTGTTACTGGCAAGTCTCTTTACTCGTTCCGTAATACATCATCTCACAACTAACATATTAGTTGTAATGCTTGCAAGGCTTATGTGATGTGTATTACCGAGAGGGCCCAGAGATACCTCTCCGACAATCGGAGTGACAAATCCTAATCTCGAAATACGCCAACCCAACATCGACCATTGGAGACACCTGTAGTACTCCTTTATAATCACCCAGTTACGTTGTGACGTTTGGTAGTACCCAAAGTGTTCCTCCGGTAAACGGGAGTTGCATAATCTCATAGTCATAGGAACATGTATAAGTCATGAAGAAAGCAATAGCAACATACTAAACGATCGGGTGCTAAGCTAATGGAATGGGTCATGTCAATCAGATCATTCTGCTAATGATGTGACCTCGTTAATCAAATAACAACTCATTGTTCATGGTTAGGAAACATAACCATCTTTGATTAACGAGCTAGTCAAGTAGAGGCATACTAGTGATACTTTGTTTGTCTATGTATTCACACATGTATTATGTTTCCGGTAAATACAATTCTAGCATGAATAATAAACATTTATCATGATTATAAGGAAATAAATAATAACTTTATTATTGCCTCTAGGGCATATTTCCTTCAGACAAGTGCGAGAAGTGGGCAGAAGTCCGACGTACCCTCGACAAGGCCAAGGAGACATACAAGCCGGACGCGACGACTCCGGGCGCGTCAGAGGGGCGGCCAGACGGCCACAAATTGGCAAAGAAGGGGAAAAACGTCGACGCGGCAACCGCACGAGTGCAGGAGTCCATCGAGCATTGCCTCGCCGACGCCCAGGCCCGGGCCGTCCTACGTGAAGAGAAGACCGAGGCGCGGTGGTCGTCGCTGGTGAAGAACAGCGCCATCAAGCTCGACCTGCTCCGGACGAACGTCGCCGCGAAGAAGAGGAACACCGACATGGCTTTTCTGATGGGCGGGGCAGACATGCTCCAGAGCAACGACGAGCAGCTCAGGGCGTGGTACATGGCGGAGCGCGGCCTCAACCTGAACCAGATGCAGACGGCAACGCCGACGACGCCGACGACGCAAGCTCCCGCGTCCACGACCACATGGACGCCAAGCCCGAACGACGCCTCTACATCGCCGCCCAGCAGTGCCGAAGCCGCGCCGACACAGCCCAGCACCGAAGCAGCTCCGACACCGCCGAGCCCGCGCACGCCGACTCCGCCAACGCCTGGAGCCGACCCCGCCAAATGAATCATTACGCACGCGAACTTGCGGCGTGCGGCGCTCTGTTTTTTGTAACGCCAGACTACGTCCGATCGCCGAATTTGTGGCGTCTTTTAAGAGCCGGAACGACCAAATTTAAATTTCCTGAAAAAAGGGACCGGCGCTTGGGGGCGTGACTCGGAGTTAGGTCGCCCCAGAGGCCGAACTAGCGCCGGCACGCCCTTACAGCGGCAGAGTAATTAACTTGCGTACGTGTTCTTCAAACTTTTACTAGACCAGTACGTACCGGCAGAGCATTTATCGACTAGTACTAAACTTGTTGCATGCGCTCGCGCTCGACCCGCCGGTCTCTGTCCGTTACGTACGCCCTGAAGCGATTTGGTATCATGGCTTGTGGCTTCTTGGAAAGGGCCTTTTCTTCCTGCAGGTATGCATGTACCAAACTAATTAATCGTGTGCGAGCTGTGTCGACCCGTTAATGGGCACTCCCGCCTTGATGTGTCCCGCCGTTGGCCTACAAACGGCCCTACGTACTGCTGCGCCCTCTCTCCTTTCTTTTCCTTTGAAAAATGGGTAATATCACGATGCCTGCCTACTACCTACGCCCGAAGATCGATATGTTACCACCACTACTCTGTGTCTGTGTCTCCGTGGATGCACGCATCGAACGAGCCGTGCATGCATCACTGTTGCTGCTGCAGGTGTCAGATCGGCGAGTCACCGTGCGTACCAAACGATGAGTTAAATTAATCAAGAATGTTGTCAACGACGGCAGGCAGATCACAGATGGGTGTATGGATTCGACGGACGACGTGCGGCTGGATTTAATCTAAACTAATCCGAACCAACACGAGCGTGTCGATTTGTAACGCGCCCCGTGCACGTGATGATGAGTTTTACCGGCAATGATGGGTTGATTTGAGTGACGGCAACTTTCTCATCTTTTACCGGAAAAGTGCACCGGCCAGCCGCTTAATTTCTGCTCGTCTATCGTGGCGACGCGGAAAGGTGCGATTTTTCAAGGCAGTAATTCAGCGGCAGATTACAGGGATGGGATGGGATGGGTGGGTGGATGATCCTCGGATTTACTGTAGTCGGCATGCCTCCGTCCAATGGGAGGTAAACCGGGTTCTGTTTAATCCCATTTAAGCCCACTTACCAGTTTAATAGTTTAACAAAGATGTTTTTGGGCGAGGGGGGATGAACTATCCAACTAACAAAAGCTAACTAAAGGGGCCTTACAGCAACGTTTATTGCGCCATTTACATTTCTATCATGCATGACATATACGTGAGTATAACTATATGTACCTATAGAAAACTAATGGATAAGCATGTACATGCATATCGATTGTCGTAGTGCTGTGGTAGTACTATTGGTGCTCAGTGGCCTACCGGGAGACACGGTTTCCTCTTCCCCTTTCATATTCGAATCATGGATGCATCTATTCCATCTACTTTGTTGCTTAAAACGGAGATATGAAGCGTCGAAGGGCTTTGTACTGTTACTTATTTGTCCCCTCATTTGTGGAACGTACACCAAGAGCATAAGGCGTGCAATCGGTGCTGATTGGTAACCAGTGAGAGGGGACAACACATCATTGTAGTAGACATTGTACTACAAGATTTGGTTGATGTACTGTTCCCATGAGTGTATGAAATCACCGTGGCATTACCGTCGTCCTGTCCCAACTCAGCACCCTGCTTTTGCGGGGATGGTTATCGGTCCCATGGCAATGTTCCCATTGGTTTTGCAACAACAAGATATATGATTGGGCACTGGACATGCCATCCTGGTCCAAGCCAGGAGGTATTGCTTGCGAAGTCTACCAGCATGGCGGAATGACTTCGATTCGATGGTGCTATTCCAATACTAGGGAAAAGCCTAGTAGTAGCGCGGGTTGTAGGCATACTAGTTGCGCGGGTGGCGGTGCTACTAGTATGGCGCTACAGCTAAAGCTTAGCAGTAGCGTGGGCTGAACCGCGCTACTACTATATTCACTTACTAGTAGCGCTTCTCTGAAAAGACGCTACTGGTAACTACTAGTAGCGCCTCTCGCACCCTGCGCTACTACTACTATTTCGTATTATATTTATTTTTATTTCATGTTGTATTCATACACCTTTATACAAGTTTTCATACATCAGCAATTTAGACTTTGTTTTTACATCATAATGAGTTATTACATCATTGAGTGAAAGAACCATGGACTAGTTTCAAGTGGATGTCCATCCACTTGAAACTAGTCCACGGTTCTTTCACCCAATGATATAATAAATATTATCATCATCATATCATTAACAACTTATCATCATAATACATCATTATCATATATCACCTAGTCATGATCATCATTTTCATCAATGAGATATCATATAGCAAGTTGGTCACTAGTCATAATCACGACTCCTCATCATCATCAACTCTAACACATTGTACCACATAATAACACATTGTATTTAGGACATACTTTTCTCTCATAGGACCTACTACCTTCTCTTAGGTAAAATATCACAAAACAACATAGGCCCTGAGTCTCCATTATGGATAATGGAGATTATCATGTCTCCAATTCTTGCCTTTCGCACAATGCTACTTCCAAGTGCCTCCTTATGACTGTCCATATATTTTTTCCATTCTTTGATTTTCATGTCCTCACTGGTTTTAGAAATCCGATATGGACAGGTGAGATTCGTAGGATGACCTGGCCATATGTTCAAAACATCAAGGTGACCATTCTGATACATCAGATTAGGCACACAATCCTTCGGGATTTTCTGTTGAAAAACATAATAATAACTTCGTAGTTAGTAATGTAGTTCAGTTTTAGAAGAATTTATGCATAAAGATGCACGGATGTCGTAATAGTAAAAAAATCTTACCATGGCATCTCCATGGATGTTACCGTGGTTCAACACGTGCACTAGTGGCACGTATTGACCATAATGTGAAGGAATTTTATAATAGATATTGTAATTTTCAAAATCAGTACAAAATGTGATCAGATGATTTTTCTCCTGATAGGTTAATTCTGAGCCATCGGTGTAGTGGGTTCTCTCTACCATCTTCCGCACATTGTTTGAAGAATGAAAATAAGCTGTCAATGGAAATAAGTTGTCAACTATTTTGAAATAAACAATATAAATTAGTTAATAATTATGTTTGAGAAACTCACATAGAGGTAGAATTGGAAGCGTGTCAACAAGGACCCAAATGTCCATATTGTCTTGTTCGATGTCAGGATCACCAAGATCCATGTTGACAAGCATACCCTCATAAAAACCATATATCATGCAAAGTGCTTCCCAATTTGTGCAACCAAAATGGGTTACGCTCTGAGAATTGTACAGATTTACTTCAAAATCCATACCATGATGGGTCCTTAGGTGAATTTTCTTTGTTTCGAAACTTTCATGGTCTTCAAAGCCCATCCTCTCCAAGACACAGCATCTTGCATGGCATGGGGTAAGCTACTCGAATTGTAAAAGATGAAAATTACACGTTGAAATAGTTGAAGTCATGCTTAATTACGAAAAAAAACACTTGTCGTTGTTACGTACCGTTTCAACATCGAAGGTCTCCTGGAGCTTAATGCTGAAGCGCCGATCTTCGTCTAGGTGAGGCCTGTCACACAGACCTCGGTCGTTGTTGCACCAGCTGCACTCCCTTGGAAGAGTTTTGTCATCCGATGACGACATTTCCTATGTTCATAATTCAAAGATTAAACTTGTACAATTCAATATATGTACTACAAAAACTAAATTAGTGAAGTAAATATGCCCTAGAGGCAATAATAAAGTTATTATTTATTTCCTTATATCCTGATAAATGTTTATTATTCATGCTAGAATTGTATTAACAGAAAACAAAATACATGTGTGAATACATAGACAAACAGAGTGTCACTAGTATGCCTCTACTTAACTAGCTCGTTGATCAAAGATGGTTAAGTTTCCTAGCCATTGACATGGGTTGTCATTTGATTAACGGGATCACATCATTAGGAGAATGATGTGATTGACATGACCCATTCCATTAGCTTAGCACACGATCATTTAAGTATGTTGCTATTGCTTCTTCATGACTTATACATGTTTCTATGACTATGAGATTATGCAACTCCCGTTTACCGGAGGAACACTTTGTGTGCTACCAAACGTCACAACGTAATTGGGTGATTATAAAGGTGCTCTACAGGTGTTTCCGAAGGTACTTGTTGGGTTGGCGTATTTCGAGATTAGGATTTGTCACTCCGATTGTCGGAGAGGTATCTCTAGGCCCTCTCGGTAATGCACATCACTTAAGCCTTGCAAGCATTGCAACTAATGAGTTAAATGCGGGATGATCTATTACGGAATGAGTAAAGAGACTTGTCGGTAACGAGATTGAACTAGGTATTGAGATACCGACGATCGAATCTCGGGCAAGTAACATACCGATGACAAAGGGAACAACGTATGTTGTTATGCGGTCTGACCGATAAAGATCTTCGTAGAATATGTAGGAGCCAATATGAGCATCCAGGTTCTGCTATTGGTTATTAACCGGAGACGTGTCTCGGTCATGTCTACATAGTTTTTGAACCCGTAGGGTCCGCAGGCTTAACGCTACGATGACAGTTATATTATGGGTTTTATGTTTTGATGTACCGAAGGTTGTTCAGAGTCCCAGATGTGATCACGGACATGATGAGGAGTCTCGAAATGGTCGAGACATGGAGATTGATATATTGGAAGCCTATGTTTGGATATCGGAAGTGTTCCGGGTGAAATCTGGATTTTATCGGAGTACTGGTGGTTACCGGAACCCCCCCGGGGGCTTAATAGGCCTACATGGGCCTTATTGGAAAAGGAGGGAAGCAAGGGAAGTGTGGGGCGCCCCCCCCCCCAAGGCCCAAACCGAATTGGTTTAGGAAAAGGGGGCCGGCCCCCCTCTTTCCTTCTTCCCCCCTCCCAAGTCCTAATCCAACTAGGAAAAGGGGGGGGAGTCCTACTCCCGGTGGGAGTAGGACTCCTCCGGTGCGCCTCTCCCCTTGGCCGGCCGCACCCCCCTTGCTCCTTTATATACAGGGGCAGGGGGGCACCTCTAGACACACAAGTTGATCAAGTTGATCGTCTCTTAGCCGTGTGCGGTGCCCCTCTCCACCATAGTCCACCTCGATAATACCGTAGCGGTGCTTAGGCGAAGCTCTGCGTTGGTAGAACATCAACATCGTCACCACACCGTCAAGCTGACGAAACTCTCCCTCAACACTCGGCTGGATCGGAGTTAGAGGGACGTCATCGGGCTGAACGTGTGCTGAACTCGGAGGTGCCGTGCGTTCAGTACTTGATCGGTCGGATCGTGAAGACGTACGACTACATCAACCGCGTTGTGCTAACGCTTCCGCTTTCGGTCTACGAGGGTACGTAGAGAACACTCTCCCTTCTCGTTGCTATGCATCACCATGATCTTGCGTGTGCGTAGGAATTTTTTTGAAATTACTACGTTCCCCATAGTGGTATCCAAGCCAGGTTTTATGCATTGATGTTATATGCACGAGTAGAACACAAGTGAGTTGTGGGCGATATAAGTCATACTGCTTACCAGCATGTCATACTTTGGTTCAGCGGTATTGTTGGATGAAGTGACCCGGACCGACATTACGCGTACGCTTACGCGAGACTGGTTCTACCGACGTGCTTTGCACATAGGTGGCTGGCGGGTGTCAGTTTCTCCAACTTTAGTTGAACCGAGTGTGGCTACGCCCGGTCCTTGCGAAGGTTAAAACAGCACCAACTGGACAAACTATCGTTGTGGTTTTGATGCGTAGGTAAGAACGGTTCTTGCTAAGCCCGTAGCAGCCACGTAAAACTTGCAACAACAAAGTAGAGGACGTCTATCTTGTTTTTGCAGGGCATGTTGTGATGTGATATGGTCAAGACGTGATGCTATATTGTATGAGATGATCATGTTTTGTAACCGAGTTATCGGCAACTGACAGGAGCCATATGATTGTCGCTTTATTGTATGCAATACAATCGCCCTGTAATGCTTTACTTTATCACTAAGCGGTAGCGATAGTCATGGAAGCATAAGATTGGCGAGACGACAACGATGCTACGATGGAGATCAAGGTGTCGCGCCGGTGACGATGGTGATCATGATGGTGCTTCGGAGATGGAGATCACAAGCACAAGATGATGATGGCCATATCATATCACTTATATTGATTGCATGTGATGTTTATCTTTTATGCATCTTATCTTGCTTTGATTGACGGTAGCATTATAAGATGATCCCTCACTAAATTATCAAAGTATAAGTGTTCTCCCTAAGTATGCACCGTTGCGAAAGTTCTTCGTGCTGAGACACCACGTGATGATCGGGTGTGATAGGCTCTACGTTCAAATACAACGGGTGCAAAACAGTTGCACACGCGGAATACTCAGGTTAAACTTGATGAGCCTAGCATATAACAGAAATGGCCTCGGAACACGAAGGCCGAAAGGTCGAGCGTGAATCATATAGTAGATATGATCAACATAGTGATGTTCACCATTGAAACTACTCCATCTCACGTGATGATCGGACATGGTTTAGTTGATTTGGATCACGTGATCACTTAGAGGATTAGAAGGATGTCTATCTAAGTTGGAGTTCTTAAGTAATATGGTTAATTGAACTTAAATTTATCATGAACTTAGTACCTGATAGTATCTTGCTTGTCTATGTTGGTTGTAGATAGATGGCCCGTGCTGTTGTTCCGTTGAATTTCAGTGCGTTCCTTGAGAAAGCAAAGTTGAAAGATGATGGTAGCAATTACACGGACCAGGTCCGTAACTTGAGGATTATCCTCATTGCTGCACAGAAGAGTTCAATCCTGGAAGCACCGCTAGGTGTACCTCCTGTGCCAGCAAATACAGACATTGTGAATGCCTGGCAGTTGCGTGTTGATGACTACTTGATAGTTCAGTGTGCCATGCTTTACGGCTTAGAACCGAGACTTCGACGACGTTTTAAACGTCATGGAGCATATGAGATGTTCCAGGAGTTGAAGTTAATATTTCAAGAAAATTCCTGGATTGAGAGATATGAAGTCTCCAATAAGTTCTATAGCTGCAAGATGGAGGAGAATAGTTCTATCAGTGAACATATACTCAGAATGTCTGGGTACCATAATCACTTGCTTCATCTGGGAGTTAATCTTCCGGTTGATAGTGTCATTGACAGAGTTCTTCAATCACTGCCACCAAGCTACAAGAGCTTCGTGATGAACTATAATATGCAAGGGATGAATAAAACAATTCCCGAGCTCTTCGCAATGCTAAAGGCTGCGGAGGTAGAAATCAAGAAGGAGCATCAAGTGTTGATGGTCAACAAGACCACTAGTTTCAAGAAAAAGGGCAAAGGAAAGAAGAAGGGGAACTTCAAGAAGAATAGCAAGCAAGTTGCTGCTCAAGAGAAGAAACCCAAGTCTGGACCTAAGCCTGAAACTGAGTGCTTCTACTGCAAGCAGACTGGTCACTGGAAGCGGAACTGCCCCAAGTATTTGGCGGATAAGAAGGATGGCAAGGTGAACAAAGGTATATGTCATATACATTTTATTGATGTGTACCTTACTAATGCTCGCAGTAGCACCTGGGTATTTGATACTGGTTCTGTTGCTAATATTTGCAACTCGAAACAGGGGCTACGGATTAAGCGAAGATTGGCTAAGGACGAGGTGACAATGCGCGTGGGAAATGGTTCCAAAGTCGATGTGATCGCAGTCGGCACGCTACCTCTACATCGACCTTCGAGATTAGTATTAGACCTAAATAATTGTTATTTGGTGCCAGCGTTGAGCATGAACATTATATATGGATCTTGTTTGATGCGAGACGGTTATTCATTTAAATAAGAGAATAATGGTTGTTCTATTTATATGAGTAATATCTTTTATGGTCATGCACCCATGAAGAGTGGTCTATTCTTATTGAATCTCGATAATAGTGACACACATATTCATAATGTTGAAACCAAAAGATGCAGAGTTGATAATGATAGTGCAACTTATTTGTGGCACTGCCGCTTAGGTCATATAGGTGTAAAGTGCATGAAGAAACTCCATACTGATGGACTTTTGGAACCACTTGATTATGAATCACTTGGTATTTGTGAATCGTGCCTCATGGGCAAGATGACTAAAACGCCATTCTCCGGAACTATTGAGAGAGCAATAGATTTGTTGGAAATCATACATACAGATGTATGTGGTCTGATGAATGTTGAGGCTCGTGGCGGATATCGTTATTTTCTCACCTTCACAGATGATTTAAGATGATATGGGTATATCTACTTAATGAAGCATAAGTCTGAAACATTTGAAAAGTTCAAAGAATTTTAGAGTGAAGCTGAAAATTATCGTAACAAGAAAATAAAGTTTCTACGATCTGATCGTGGAGGAGAATATTTGAGTTACGAGTTTGGTCTACATTTGAAACAATGCAGAATAGTTTCGCAACTCACGCCACCCGGAACACCACAGCGTAATGGTGTGTCTGAACGTCGTAATCGTACTTTACTAGATATGGTGCGATCTATGATGTCTCTTACAGATTTACCGCTATCATTTTGGGGTTATACTTTAGAGGCGGTTGCATTCACGTTAAATAGGGCACCATCGAAATCCGTTGAGATGACGCCTTATGAACTGTGGTTTGGTAAGAAACCAAAATTGTCGTTTCTGAAAGCTTGGGGCTGCGATGCTTATGTGAAAAAGCTTCAACCTGGTAAGCTCGAACCCAAATCGGAGAAATGTGTCTTCATAGGATACCCAAAGGAGACTGTTGGGTATACCTTCTATCACATATCAGAAGGCAAGACTTTTGTTGCTAAATTCAGAGTTTTTCTAGAGAAGGAGTTTCTCTCGAAAGAAGTGAGTGGGAGAAAAGTAGAACTTGATGAGGTAATTGTACCTGCTCCCTTATTGGAAAGTAGTTCATCACAGAAAACGATTTTTGCGACACCTATACCAATTAGTGAGGAAGTTAATGATGATGATCATGAAATTTTAGATCAAGTTGTTACTGAACCTCGTAGGTCAACCAGAGTAAGATCCGCACTAGAGTGGTACGGTAATCTTGTTCTGGAAGTTATGTTACTAGACCATGACGAACCTACGAACTATGAAGAAGCGATGGTGAGCCCAGATTCCACAAAATGGCTTGAGGCCATGAAATCTGAGATGGGATCCATGTATGAGAACAAAGTGTGGACATTGGTTGACTTGCCCATTGATCGGCAAGCAATTGAGAATAAATGGATCTTCAAGAAGAAGACTGACGCTGACGGTAATGTTACTGTCTATAAAGCTCGACTTGTTGCGAAAGGTTTTCGACAAGTTCAAGGGATTGACTACGATGAGACCTTCTCACCTGTAGCGATGCCGCGTTTTATGATTATGAAATATGGCAGATGGATGTCAAAACTGCATTCTTGAATGGATTTCTAGAAGAGTAGTTGTATATGATGCAACCGGAAGGTTTTGTCGATCCAAAGGGAGCTAACAAAGTGTGCAAGCTCCAGCGGTCCATTTATGGACTGGTGCAAGCCTCTCGGAGTTGGAATAAACGATTCGACAGTGCGATCAAAGCATTTGGTTTTATACAGACTTTTGGAGAAGCCTGTATTTACAAGAAAGTGAGTGGGAGCTCTGTAGCATTTCTGATATTATATGTGGATGATATATTACTGATTGGAAATGATATAGAATTTCTGGATAGCATAAAGGGATACTTGAATAAGAGTTTTTCAATGAAAGACCTCGGTGAAGCTGCTTACATATTGGGCATTAAGATTTATAGAGATAGATCAAGACGCTTAATTGGACTTTCACAAAGCACATACCTTGACAAATTTTTGAAGAAGTTCAAATGGATCAAGCAAAGAAAGGGTTCTTGCCTGTATTACAAGGTGTGAAGTTGAGTAAGACTCAATGCTCGACCACCGCAGAAGATAGAGAGAAAATGAAAGATGTTCCCTATGCTTTAGCCATAGGCTCTATCATGTATGCAATGCTGTGTACCAGACCTGATGTGTGCCTTGCTATAAGTCTAGCAGGGAGGTACCAAAATAATGCAGGAGTGGATCACTGGACAGTGGTCAAGAACATCCTGAAATACCTGAAAAGGACTAAGGATATGTTTCTCGTTGATGGAGGTGACAAAGAGCTCATCGTAAACGGTTACGTTGATGCAAGCTTTGACACTGATTCGGACGATTCGAAATCGCAAACCGGATACACGTTTACATTGAACGGTGGAGCTGTCAGTTGGTGCAGTTCTAAACAAAGCGTCGTGGCGGGATCTACATGTGAAGCGGGGTACATAGCTGCTTCAGAAGCAGCAAATGAAGGAGTCTGGATGAAGGAGTTCATATATGATCTAGGTGTCATACCTAGTGCATTGGGTCCAATGAAAATCTTTTGTGACAATACTGGAGCAATTGCCTTAGCGAAGGAATCCAGATTTCATAAGAGAACCAAGCACATCAAGAGACGCTTCAATTCCATCCGGGATCTAGTCCAGGTGGGAGACATAGAAATTTGCAAGATACATATGAATCTGAATGTTGCAGACCCGTTGACTAAGCCTCTTCCATGAGCAAAACGTGATCAGCACCAAGGCTCCATGGGTGTTAGAATCATTACTGTGTAATCTAGATTATTGACTCTAGTGCAAGTGGGAGACTGAAGGAAATATGCCCTAGAGGCAATAATAAAGTTATTATTTATTTCCTTATATCATGATAAATGTTTATTATTCATGCTAGAATTGTATTAACCGAAAACATAATACATGTGTGAATACATAGACAAACAGAGTGTCACTAGTATGCCTGTACTTAACTAGCTCGTTGATCAACGATGGTTAAGTTTCCTAACCATTGACATGGGTTGTCATTTGATTAACGGGATCACATCATTAGGAGAATGATGTGATTGAGATGACCCATTCCGTTAGCTTAGCACACGATCGTTGAAGTATCTTGCTATTGCTTTCTTCATGACTTATACATGTTCCTATGACTATGAGATTATGCAACTCCCGTTTACCGGAGGAACACTTTGTGTGCTACCAAACGTCACAACGTAATTGGGTGATTATAAAGGTCCTCTACAGGTGTCTCCGAAGGTACTTGTTGGGTTGGCCTATTTCGAGATTAGGATTTGTCACTCCGATTATCGGAGAGGTATCTCTAGGCCCTCTCGGTAATGCACATCACTTAAGCCTTGCAAGCATTGCAACTAATGAGTTAATTGTGGGATGATGTATTACATAACGAGTAAAGAGACTTGCCGGTAACGAGATTGAACTAGGTATTGAGATACCGACGATCGAATCTCGGGCAAGTAACTGTTGGAAATATGCCCTAGAGGCAATAATAAATTAGTTATTATTATATTTCCTTGTTCATGATAATCGTTTATTATCCATGCTAGAATTGTATTGATAGGAAACTCAGATACATGTGTGGATACATAGACAACACCATGTCCCTAGTAAGCCTCTAGTTGACTAGCTTGTTGATCAATAGATGGTTACGGTTTCCTGGCCATGGACATTGGATGTCGTTGATAACGGGATCACATCATTAGGAGAATGATGTGATGGACAAAGACCCAATCCTGAGCCTAGCACAAGATCATGTAGTTCGTATGCTAAAGCTTTTCTAATGTCAATTATCATTTCCTTAGACCATGAGATTGTGCAACTCCCGGATACCGTAGGAGTGCTTTGGGTGTGCCAAACGTCACAACATAACTGGGTGGCTATAAAGGTACACTACAGGCATCTCCGAAAGTGTCTGTTGGGTTGGCACGAATCGAGACTGGGATTTGTCACTCCGTGTAAATGGAGAGGTATCTCTGGGCCCACTCGGTAGGACATCATCATAATGTGCACAATGTGATCAAGGAGTTGATCACGGGATGATGTGTTACGGAACGAGTAAAAGAGACTTGCCGGTAACGAGATTGAACAAGGTATCGGGATACCGACGATCGAATCTCGGGCAAGTATCGTACCGCTAGACAAAGGGAATTGTATACGGGATTGATTAAGTCCTTGACATCGTGGTTCATCCGATGAAATCATCGTGGAACATGTGGGAGCCAACATGGGTATCCAGATCCCGCTGTTGGTTATTGACCAGAGAGTCATCTCGGTCATGTCTGCATGTCTCCCGAACCCGTAGGGTCTACACACTTAAGGTTCAGTGACGCTAGGGTTATAGAGATATTAGTATGCGGTAACCCGAAAGTTGTTCGCAGTCCCGGATGAGATCCCGGGCATCACGAGGAGTTCCTGAATGGTCCTGAGGTAAAGAATTATATATAGGAAGTGCTATTTCGGCCATCGGGACAAGTTTCGGGGTCACCGGTATTGTACCGGGACCACCGGAAGGGTCCCGGGGGTCCACCGGGTGGGGCCACCTGCCCCGGGGGGCCACATGGGCTGTAGGGGGTGCGCCTTGGCCTATATGGGCCAAGGGCACCAGCCCCAAGAGGCCCATGCGCCAAGAGAGAGGAAAAGGGGAGAGTCCTAAAGGGGGAAGGCACCTCCGAGGTGCCTTGGGGAGGATGGACTCCTCCCCACCCTTGGCCGCACCCTTCCTTGGAGGAAGGGGCAAGGGCTGCGCCTCCCCCCTCTCCCTTGTCCCTATATATAGTGGGGAAAAGGAGGAGCAACCATACCTAAGGCCTGGCGCCTCCCTCTCCCTCCCGTGACACATCTCCCTCCTCCCGCAGCGCTTAGCGAAGCCCTGTTGGAATCCCGCTACTTCCACCACGCCGTCGTGCTGCTGGATCTCCATCAACCTCTCCCTCCTCCTTGCTGGATCAAGGCGTGGGAGACGTCTCCATTCCGTACGTGTGTTGAACGCGGAGGTGCCGTCCGTTCGGCGCTAGGATCATCGGTGATTTGAATCACGACGAGTACGACTCCATCAACCCCGTTCACTTGAACGCTTCCGCTTAGCGATCTACAAGGGTATGTAGATGCGCTCTCCTTCCCCTCGTTGCTGGTTTCTCCATAGATAGATCTTGGTGACACGTAGGAAAATTTTGAATTTCTGCTACGTTCCCCAACAGTAACATACCGATGACAAAGGGAACAACGTATGTTGTTATGCGGTCTGACCGATAAAGATCTTCGTAGAATATGTAGGAGCCAATATGAGCATCCAGGTTCCGCTATTGGTTATTGACCGGAGACGTGTCTCGGTCCTCGAACCCGTAGGGTCCACATGCTTAACGCTATGATGACAGTTATATTATGAGTTTTATGTTTTGATGTACCGAAGGTTGTTCGGAGTCCCGGATGTGATCATGGACATGAGCAGGAGTCTCGAAATGGCCAAGACATGAAGATTGATATATTGGAAGCCTATGTTTGGATATCGGAAGTGTTCCGGGTGAAATCGGGATTTTACTGGAGTACCGGGGGTTACCGGAACCCCCCGAGGCTTAATAGGCCTACATGGGCCTTAGTGGAAATGGAGTGAAGCAAGGGAAGTGTGGGGCGCCCCCCCCCCAAGGCCCAAACCGAATTGGTTTAGGGCAAAGGGGGCCGACCCCCCCTCTTTCCTTCTTCCCCCCTCCCAAGTCCTAATCCAACTAGGAAAAGGGGGAGAGTCCTACTCCCGGCGCGCCTCTCCCATTGGCCGGCCGGACCCCTCCTTGCTCCTTTATATACAGGGGCAGGGGGGCACCTCTAGACATACAAGTTGATCAAGTTGATCGTCCCTTAGCCGTGTGCGGTGCCCCCCTCCATCATAGTCCACCTCGATAATACTGTAGCGGTGCTTAGGCGAAGCTCTGTGTCGGTAGAACATCAACATCGTCACCACGCCGTCGTACTGACGAAACTCTCCCTCAACACTCGGCTGGATCGGAGTTAGAGGGACGTCATCGGGCTGAACGTGTGCTGAACTCGGAGGTGCCGTGCGTTCGGTACTTGATTGGTCGGATCGTGAAGACGTACGACTACATCAACTGCTTTGTGCTAACGTTTCCGCTTTCGGTCTACGAGGGTACGTAGACTACACTCTCCCCTCTTGTTGCTATGCATCACCATGATCTTGCGTGTGCGTAGGAATTTTTTTGAAATTACTGTTGGAAATATGCCCTAGAGGCAATAATAAATTGGTTATTATTATATTTCCTTGTTCATGATAATCGTTTATTATCCATGCTAGAATTGTATTGATAGGAAACTCAGATACATGTGTGGATACATAGACAACACCATGTCCCTAGTAAGCCTCTAGTTGACTAGCTCGTTGATCAATAGATGGTTACGGTTTCCTGACCATGGACATTGGATGTCATTGATAACGGGATCACATCATTAGGAGAATGATGTGATGGACAAGACCCAATCCTAAGCATAGCACTAGATCGTGTAGTTCGTATGCTAAAACTTTTCTAATGTCAAGTATCATTTCCTTAGACCATGAGATTGTGCAACTCCCGGATACCGTAGGAGTGCTTTGGGTGTGCCAAACGTCACAACGTAACTGGGTGGCTATAAAGGTACACTACGGGTATCTCCGAAAGTGTCTGTTGGGTTGGCACGAATCGAGACTGGGATTTGTCACTCCGTGTGACGGAGAGGTGTCTCTGGGCCCACTCGATAGGACATCATCATAATGTGCACAATGTGATCCAAGAGTTGATCACGGGAAGATGTGTTACGGAACGAGTAAAGAGACTTGCCGGTAACGAGATTGAACAAGGTATCGGGATACCGACGATCGAATCTCGGGCAAGTATCATACCGCTAGACAAAGGGAATTGTATACGGGATTGATTAAGTCCTTGACATCGTGGTTCATCCGATGAGATCATCGTGGAACATGTGGGAGCCAACATGGGTATCCAGATCCCGATGTTGGTTATTGACCAGAGAGTCATCTCGGTCATGTCTGCATGTCTCCCGAACCCGTAGGGTCTACACACTTAAGGTTCGGTGACGCTAGGGTTATAGAGATATTAGTATGCGGTAACCCGAAAGTTGTTCGGAGTCTCGGATGAGATCCCAGACGTCACGAGGAGTTCCGGAATGGTCCGGAGGTAAAGAATTATATATAGGAAGTGCTATTTCGGCCATCGGGACAAGTTTCGGGGTCACCGGTATTGTACCGGGACCACCGGAAGGATCCCGAGGGTCCACCGGGTGGGGCCACCTGCCCCGGGGGGCCACATGGGCTGTAGGGGGTGCGCCTTGGCCTATATGGGCCAAGGGCACCAGCCCCAAGAGGCCCATGCGCCAAGAGAGAGGGAAAGGAAGAGTCCTAAAGGGAGAAGGCACGTCCTAGGTGCCTTGGGAAGGTGGGACTCCCCCCTTGGCCGCACCCTTCCTTGGAGGAAGGGGCAAGGCTGCGCCCTCCCCCTCTCCCTTGGCCCTATATATAGTGGGGGGAAGGGAGGGCAACCATACCCAAGCCCTGGCGCCTCCCTCTCCCTCCCGTGACACACCTCCCTCCTCCCGCAGCGCTTGGCGAAGCCCTGTTGGAATCCCGCTACTTCCACCACCACGCCGTCGTGCTGCTGGATCTCCATCAACCTCTCCTCCCCCCTTGCTGGATCAAGAAGGAGGAGACGTCGCTGCTCCGTACGTGTGTTGAACGCGGAGGTGCCGTCCGTTCGGCGCTAGGATCATCGGTGATTTGGATCACGACGAGTACGACTCCATCAACCCCGTTCTCTTGAACGCTTCCACGCGCGATCTACAAGGGTATGTAGATCCACTCCTCCCTCGTTGCTAGGTGACTCCATAGATAGATCTTGGTGACACGTAGGAAAATTTTGAATTTATGCTACGTTCCCCAACAATTACTACGTTCCCCAACAATTAGATCATTATTATTCATCACGGGTTGACTATCGGTCTGCCGAGTCTTTTTCTTAAAGTCAACCCGAAATGCCGTTTAATTATTTTTCTAGAAAATCCAGTCCACTCGATATTTCCTACATATTCTAGCACAAGTCATGCCAGAATTCATAGAAAAATCCGGCATGACCTTTGCTAAAAAAGGACATATCGAGCGCCTGAAATTTCCTGGAACGGAAATTAATCAACGCTCCGGCAAAACATAGGCCACTCGAAGGTGTAACCTCTAAACATGACCGGCCACTTGGGGCAACCACATATCCTATTTGAGCAACACAAGATATACATGTTTTTATCTACATCATATGAGCATTCAAACTTGATGGTCATTGCATTTCAATTGTTGAAAATTTGAGCAAAAACATTTCAAAATATCTTATATGACTCATATTGACATGGATATTTGGCTGGTCTCACCT
>NC_041392.1:33700002-33705224 GCF_002162155.2 Triticum dicoccoides
GGGTCGGTGACGGGGACGACGACGGGGATGATGGAGGGGCTCCTAGATTTCTGTAAAAACAAAAACCTATAAGCTATCAATTAATCAAATGCATACGCCTTGCATAGTGGTGTCCAATTTGAGCATTCAAAATATGAGTACTTCTCCAATTTGAGCATTCAATAAGCAAAACCAAATCATAAAATAAATAAGTGTTCAAATTAGCATGCATTCAATAAGAAAAAGTAAATCATCTCTTGCGTCCGCACATCGTCGAATATTATCATTAATACATCCCGAATAGTATCATACATATAACATCATTTATACAACTAAAACTCTAGCGCCCGACGGGTATCGGCGCGGGCAGTGGACACCCAAAGAGAAGGAATCATCACAGGATCATAGCTCCAGTGAGATCCCTGGAGAACCTGCCAGGTATTAGAGAACCTGCGCTCCAACGCAACCATGTAGCGACGGACGTGCGTGTCCACCTCGTTGACACGGTGACGTACCACCTCCACGGGGTCCTCAAGCCTCTGCACCGTCACTGGCCCACGTGATCGCCACCAAAGAAGGTCCGGGTCAATAAAAAGATGGCTCCTCACCAAGCTGCCCCCCCCCCCGGTAGGTAGCGCCTCCCAGTACCAGCCCGGCGGGACCTAGTCCCGGACATGGCCCATCTGATCAAGCAGGTGTCCTCCGCCAAGTCAACGACGAGGATGCGGGATAGGCATCATCGACGTCAATGCGGGAATAATTGCTTTAACTAAAAAATAACAATAAATGTGACATGTTCAACTAGTTCTATTAATTCAACTAGTTTTACTAAAAATAAACTTACTATAAATAAAAATAAACTAGTTCTTACTAAAAATAAACTAGTTCAACTAGTTATATTAATTTTCGTACTAAAAATACACTTGTTCTATTAATTCAACTAGTTCTTACTAAAAATAAACTAGTTCAACTAGTTCTATTAATTTTCTTACTAATTATATTAAACACTACTTCCCTAGTTCTTACTAACTAATTAGATGAACCTACCTAGGAACTACTGCCCTAATTAGCATCTAATTTTTTGAACTCTAACTAATTTCATGCAATCTAGAATTTGATGAACCCTAGGAACTTTAGCTAGGCAGAGGTAGGGGAGGGGAGGAGGAGGTGTGCTCACCTCGGGTGCCGGCGGCGAGGGAGGGGCAGGCAGCGTCGAGGTCGGGGTCGGGGCTCGGGCGCGCGGCGGAGGGCGGCGTCGAGGTCGGGGTCAGGGGTGGCGTCGAGGTCGGGGTCGGGGGCGGCGTCGAGGTCGGGTTCGGGGCGGCGTCGAGGGTGTGCGGGGGGCGATGAGGGAGCGCGCGGTGGCCGACGGCGACGCAAGGCGACGATGGCGGCGTGAGCGGATGGATGAGTTCGATTTGGGGGGAGTGGCCGTGGGGAAGAAGGAGTGCGCGGTTAAGTCAAACGTAGCACTAGCGCTTTTCAGGAAAAGCGCTACTGCTACATTAGCTATAGCACTGGCTCACACAATGCGCTACTGCTAAGTTAGCTATAGCGTGTTTCCGGAAAGCACGCTGCTGCTACAACATTTTTATTTGTTTTCCTTTTTCATTTGTTTTCCTTCACATTTTCTTTTTTTTTCATCCCCTTTTTCTATTTCTTTCATTTTCATTTATTTTTCTATATGTTTTACATTTTATTTTTCTTTAATTAGCAATAGCGCTCTCTGAGCGAAACACGCTAGTACAACAAGCTTAGCAGCAATGTTGTTTTTAAAAGACCGTTACTACTATATGTAACCTATCGGCTTAGTAGTGAGAGCTTTAGTAGTAGCGCATTTAAACGAGGATGCGCTACTGCTACGTGCGTATTTATAGCGCGTTTAACCTTCACGCGCTACTGCTATTTACCACTAGCGCCCTTTTTTAACAAGCGTTGCTGCTAATATTCTGTGTATAAGGTTTTTCCTAATAGTGTTCGGGTGTCTGGTATTGAGTTTAAGGAGAAAACCCTAAATGTAACCTTAGTTGGTTGCACTGGTAGATGCGGTTTTTCATGCCATTACCTGGTTGAAGTCATCACTTGGAGTTTGCTTGGGCTTGATCTTTAGGATGGGAATACATGACCTACCTTTTCATGGCTGGATCCGGCGATAGCAAGCTTGCGTGACATTCCCTTCATTGAGGCGATGTTTTCACGTAACTATTACTGTTGTCTTTGTGTTGTCAAGGGAGAGTTTGTTACTCGTGGCTTCGGCGTTGTTTTACTTTTGTGTCATCACTTTCCCTTTCTCTAAATGTGTTGGCGGGCTCTAGTGTTGTTGCAGTATGCTGGTGTCAGCTTAAGCTTAATACTAACGTATGCCTCTTTTACTGAACAAGATATAGAACCAGCACATAATGTTGGATCCAAAAAAAAAAAGGCAAGATAAAAACAGGAAACGACGTCCCCGCAAAAAAAAAAAGAAGAGGAAATTATGTGAAAACTAGCGTGTGGAAAACAAAGTAAAGTAGAGCCGTCGCTGGTGGCAGAGATGAGTCCAGCGAGGCCGAGGAGACACTCCGGTTTACCGACGGTAGCACCCGACGGGGCGTTCAACTCATGCTAGCTGGAATCCAGACGCAGCACACATCCATCATCCGACAGCGTCTCCACGGCTCCACCCGGCGTCCCGGCCGGCCGAGTAGACTGGGTATCTATCCTCTCCAGGCACCGAAAGCTAGCGACCAAACACGGGCTTTGTCTCGACCGCCGGACGCCGGGGATGTTTGCCAGCCGCGTCAGCACGTAGCTACCACGCCTTGCCCACGCCGGATTTCGCTTTGCCTCCTCCCCAGCCGGTCATCGCTCGTGGCCGTCGCGGCCGTGGTGCGTGTCCGAGTCTCCATGGACACGCATACTTGGACCTTCTAGACGCCAGCGGCGACAACAATTTACCTACTTCTCATGTTTGTTTCTTTTGTTGTTCCTACACTTGAACTGGCCCGCTAGCTAAGGTTGCTTCCTGTGAAATGTTCACTTACTTCCTGAGACTGAGGGAACTTGCATTGGCTCTGCTAGTGCGGGCACCGTTAAAACTGAATTGTCAGGCATGATAATCTCTCGCCTTCGACCGGTAGTGGAGGCTGTGCACACTTCTTCTAGAGCGTAATTATAACCCGGAATCTCGCTCCTCTAATGAAGGTATATATGCTAACTTTATTTACCTCTCTAACTAATGAACTTCTTTACGTACGGGGTTATCATGCATGGGAATACCACTGCAACTAACTAACTGATCGGTCGATGGACGTAGCAACGACAAGATCACCTATTAAAGCTGGTGCGACAAGGATGGATATGGATACGTACGCACGTAGTAGTAGTGTACTGATTTAGTGGGGAGAAAAATATTAGGATAGTCGAGCTACGTGCATGGTGTCAGCGCGTGTGCGGATTGGGGGCCATGCAAGCATGATGACCGAATCAGCGGGTCGCCTCGTCGGCCAATGTGAGTGAGTGGGTGGGCCGGCTCGCCCATCGTCGATCTCCATGGCTTTCCGACGCCAGCTACCACCACCGGACGGCGACCGAATTCCGTCGCTCCACGGGACACTAGGTCAGCTATGGATCTATAGTAGATTGGTGTTATGGATGGATGATTGCTTGCTTTGCTTGGTTTTTAATTAACTTTGCATGCATGGAGCCGGCCCTCTGCATGCGTGGCTGCTCCAAAGCCATAGGGATTTGCTTTTGTATATTCGCTAGTGGTTGGGATGCCATCCTGTGACGCAGTTTAAGAGGAACTTGTGCGCATGTTTTCATTTAAGAAAATAAAATATGTATGTGACAACTGTATGGTAGATTGCCAAAACGACCTCATGCATCAGGAGCCACCCAATCGAGATCTCGAGGTCACCTACAGCCTCGTCTCCGGCAACTGCAACAACTATGGCCCCGCCTCGTCGCCCGCGCGCTGCATCCCGACAGAGACAGATTGAAACGTGGGACGAGGAAGAAGTGGAGGAGAGGGAGACGCGGCTGGGCGGACGTTCACTGGAGGTGCGGGCTGGAGAGGATCAGGAGGGACGGCGACAAGTGGCTCCGGCAGCTGCATACCTCATCCCTGACGGCGCGAACAGAGAGGAGGCGATGGCCGACGTTGCAGTCCACGCGCTAGGGACGACTTGAAGCCGAGCGATGGAAACGGAGACGACTGACTCAAGGCGGCCGGCGGTGCACCTGCCGGATCCAGGGAGACCAAGGTCGGGGACGGCGGAGACCGGATCCGGGCATCGCAGGGGATCTCCGGCGGACTGAACGAAGGGCGGCGACAGCTGACAAGCAGGCAAGCAGTTCGTGTGGGGCTGGCGAAGTGAGCAAGGGTTCGGCTCCTGGTTATTTTTTAGGATTATTCGGGTGATTTCCTTGCAGAAGCGAGTGACTGATATGCATCTTGACTGGTTTCTCTTCTTCATCTATAAATTCTGGTGTTCTTCAGTTACTTGTGTTCTCGGTCCTGTGAGTATTTTTTTCTGCATTCCTTGTTGGGTCGCTAAAGGAACTTCAGCAGAATTTGGGTTCATATGAGCATGATGAATGATTCCTGCATGACTCATAGTTAAGACCTAGTTCAACAAGGAAAAATATACATCTGAACTACTGAATTATATACGACTAAAGCATGGTTTTGTTCGTTGGCTCGTAATTTTGCTTTCATCAACTCAAGCAAAATTACTCATCTAAATTATACGAGTCAAGAAAAACTATGCATCTGGACAATAAGAGTCAAGCATGATTTTCCTCTTTGGTTATTTATGCACCTGAATTATATGCATCAAGCATGGTTTCCTTTTCCAGTTAACTATGCATCTGAACTATATGAGAGAAGCATGATTTTGTTTGTTTGACAAGATGAGTAATTTGGCATGATCTTATATTTTTGATGAGTCATTTTGACTCGGGAAAAAACTTGTTGAAAATATACCCCCTTAAAATAGCATGATAATATACACACGGAATGTCTGATAACACACATACAAACATTGTGGTATTTTCACCAGGGGAAAAATGTTGAAACGTACAACATGAACTTTTGTATGAATAGCACGGTAATTTATGCACCACAACCTTGATAATTTCGGTACAAACATCGCGGTAATTTTGACTCGGGAAAAAAAGTTATTGAAAACATAACCCCGGTAGCTTCTATGTAAATAGCATGATAATTTATCCATCGCAGACTTGATAACTTAAATACAAAC
>NC_041392.1:33705666-33713945 GCF_002162155.2 Triticum dicoccoides
TGAAAACAACATGGTAATATACGAACAACATGCCTAATAAAACGCATACAAACATCGCTATAACATTGACCAAAGAAGAAAAAAGTTTTTGAAAAATATACCTGGTAACTTGTGTAAAAAATGGTATGGTAATGCACGGACCGCATATTTGATAATTTACATACAAACACTATGGTCGCGTTGATCAACGCGGAAAAAATTGTTGAACAATGTACCTCCGATAACATATGTGAGAATATCACGGTAATATACGAACTACATACCTGACAACTTGCATACAAACACCACGACAACTTTGACCAAGAAGGGAAAAGTTGTTGAAACATACCCGACAACTTATGTGAAAATAGCATGGTAATGTATAAGCCGCATACCCGATAAGTTTTGTATAAATAACATGGTAGCTTTGACAAAGGGGGCAAACTAGTTGAAAATATACCCTTGATAATTTATGTGAAAATAATATGATAATATACGAACGGCATACCCGATAACTTACGTATAAATACGACAGTAATTTTCACCAAGGAAACTATTTTTGTCGAAACATACCACCGGTAATTTATGTGAAAATAGCACGGTAATATATGAACCTCGCATCCGATAAGTTACACACAATCACACGCAGTAACTTTGATCAAGGAGTAAAATGTTGTTAAAAAACATAACTCTGGTAACTTATGTGAAAATAACACGGTAATATACGAACCGCATATCCGATAACTTACATACAAACACCATGGTAATTTTGACCAAGGGAAATTTTTGGTTGAAAACATATTCAAGTAATTTATGTGAAAATAACATGGTAAATAGTATGATAACTTGCAGACCACAGACGCGGTAACTTATGTAGCCCATGTGTGTTAACTATTGATCCAAAAAAAGTCATTGAAACATATCCACATGGGATCTAGTTTCAAAGATCTCGTCGCAATGAATCTTTTATGCGAAAATGATTTTTGCATAGGACTGACGATTTAGGCTACAAAACATTTTAAAATTTTGAAACAAGAAGAATCTATGATGACATCAACCTTTTTGTGCTCTAGTGCATATATGCATGTGCATGTGGAGAAGGGTGGAGAGCCATGTTTATACCATCGGTAACTTATGTGGAAATAACATGGTAAATTGCATATCACAGGGCTGGTAACTTATGTAACCCAAATGTGGTAACTTTTGACCTGAAAAAATATTGTCGGAACATACCAACATGTGATCTAGTTTTAAAGAACTCATCGTGACGAATCTTTTATGTGAAAACAATTTTTGCGTCGGACTGATGGTTTGAGCTACAAAACATTTTGAATTTCCGGAATAAGAAGAATCTAAAATGACATCATCTTTTTTGTCCTCTAATGCATGCATGTAATTAGAGAAAGGAGCATATGTGAAAGAAGACACTGATTCATTCTAATACAATCATGCATATAATTAAATGAGAGAAATGAGGTGTGTGATAGTTTTTGCTATGTGGCATACGTGTGCCAAATATCGTGATCCTTAAGAAAAACATATGGTCCTCGCCTCTATCTAAAAAACCATCTAAAAAAATCATCATCTCTGTCTAAAAAGAGAAATGAAAAAAAAATACCACCGTAGCCTACCGACGACCATCACTTTATATAACCCTCCATTTTAGAAAAATACGTGGGTTTCTGATCACCGTCTAAAAAACATTTAAAAAAATCCCCACCTCTATCTAAAAAATATTCCAAAAGCTTTATCATTGCGGCCAACCAGCTTGTGCCACGTGGCCTAGCTGGTTGGCCGTAAACCTTGCGATGCTTAATGGGTTTAATTCATTCATTACTTAGAACAGAACAAGATCTAGTCCAGTTCAAAGGTATCATGCAACATTCCTTATATATACTTCCCAGGTTGCACATTTTTCCTTCTCCAGTTGATAGTCAATTAGCTAACTACAATCTGGTGAGCAGGGAGCATGTAAATAGAAGTATCTGGCTTCTAAAACAGCGGAATAGCTTCATGTGTGACATATTCTTGCCCGAACTTAGTATGATGGTTACATACTACAAATATGATGGGCTTCGGGGCCAAATTAGAGAGGCAATCAATGGTTCTTATCACATGTCGTACATGAATTGAACGTACTTCTCTGTACGTATAGCAGCTCTCTTAAAACAGTTCCATTCAATGTGTTGATTTCCATCAACGATATATAGTGATACTTATTACTATTAGCTAACTGAAAGATCATGAGCACACAACTCTTTTTGTTCACGTCTTAAACTATTCCATGGGCCGAGCACTTCATTTTTATTTATTTTTTGAATTGAAACAAAGGGCAGGAGCTCTGCCTCTTCATTGGTTAATGGGAAGGAAACAAGTTGGCAGAGACCCAAATAAAAAGAGCTCAAATAACGAAAGGACATGTTACAATGTAATTTGCGCAAAATGCTTTGCTTCCCAATGAGCCAAGCTCGATCTTCCTCCTTGATGTTTGCGCTAGCACAGGGGGCACTGGTGATTTAGATGAAGATCTCAATATTCCTTCCTTTCGAAATTTTCCAACACACGAGAATCACAAAGGGCCAGGGAGTGGCCTTTTGCACGGACACCTCAGTGGCACCAAAACTGCCTGATCCATACCTGCAAATAGGTTAGCATCACAACCTGATCCAGAGTTCCCTATATCCTCTTGGAATATCTGAAATTGGAAGAGCATGTGAGAAGCAATCTCGGGTGCATCTTTGTAGAGCTGGAATAAAAGATTGGTGAGGCCATCCTCTTGTCACAAGTGAAGGAAATATGCCCTAGATGCAATAATAAAGTTATTATTTATTTCCTTATTTCATGATAAATGTTTATTATTCATGCTAGAATTGTATTAACCGGAAACATAATACATGTGTGAATACATAGACAAACAAAGTGTCACTAGTATGCCTCTACTTGACTAGCTCGTTAATCGAAGCTGGTTACATTTCTTAACCATAGACATGTGTTGTCATTTGATTAAACGGGATCACATCATTAGGAGAATGATGTGATTGACATGACCCATTCCATTAGCTTAGCACCCGATCGTTTAGTATGTTGCTATTGCTTTCTTCATGACTTATACATGTTCCTATGACTATGAGATTATGCAACTCCCGTTTGCCAGAGAAACACTTTGTGTGCTACCAAACGTCACAACGTAACTGGGTGATTATAAAGAAGCTCTACAGGTGTCTCCAAAGGTACATGTTGGGTTGGCGTATTTCGAGATTAGGATTTGTCACTCCGATTGTCGGAGAGGTATCTCTGGGCCCTCTCGGTAATGCACATCACATAAGCCTTGCAAGCATTGCAACTAATGAGTTAGTTGTGAGATGATGTATTACGGAACGAGTAAAGAGACTTGCTGGTAAGGAGATTGAACCAGGTATTAAGATACCGACGATCGAATCTCGGGCAAGTAACATACCGATGACAAAGGGAACAACGTATGTTGTTATGCGGTCTGACCGATAAAGATCTTCGTAGAATATGTAGGAGCCAATATGAGCATCCAGGTTCCGCTATTGGTTATTGACCGGAGACGTGTCTCAGTCATGTCTACATTGTTCTCGAACCCGTAGGGTCCGCATGCTTAAGGTTTCGATGGCAGTTATATTATGAGTTTATGAGTTTTGATGTAGTGAAGGAGTTTGGAGTCCCGTATGAGATCGGGGACATGACGAGGAGTCTCGAAATGGTCGAGACGTAAAGATCGATATATTGGACGACTATATTCGGACATCGGAAATGTTCCGAGTGGTTCGGGTATTTTTCGGAGTACCGAGGAGTTACGGGAATACAGGGGAAGAAGTATATGGGCCTTATTGGGCTTTAGGGGAGAGGGAGAGGCAGGCCGCGCGCCCCCCCATTGACTAGTCCGAGCTTTTCATGATGATAAAATCGATGAAGGTAGAAATTAAGAAAGAGTATCAAGTGTTGATGGTTGACAAGACCACTAGTTTCAAGAAAAGGGCAAAGGGAAGAAGGGGAACTTCAAGAAGAACGGCAAGCAAGTTGCTACTCAAGTGAAGAAGCCCAAATCTGATCCTAAGCCTGAGACTAAGTGCTTCTACTGTAAAGGGACTGGTCACTGGAAGCGCAATTACCCCAAGTGATTGGCGGATAAGAAGGATGACAAAGTGAACATAAGTATATTTGATATATATGTTATTGATGTGTGCTTTACTAGTGTTTATAGCAACCCCTCAGTATTTGATACTAGCTCAGTTACTATGATTAGTAACTTGAATCGGGAGTTGCAGAATGAACAGAGACTAGTTAAGGGTGAAGTGACGATGTGTGTTGGAAGTGGTTCCATGATTGATATGATCATCATCGCACATTCCCTATACTTTCGGGATTAGTGTTGAACCTAAATAAGTGTTATTTGGTGTTTGCGTTGAGCATGAACATGATTTGATCATGTTTATTGCAATACGGTTATTCATTTAAGTAAGATAATAAATTATTATTCTGTTTACATGAATAAAACCTTATATGGTTACACACCCAATGAAAATGGTTCGTTGGATCTCGATCGTAGTGATACACATATTCATAATATTGAAACAAAAGATGCAAAGTTAATAATGATAGTGCAACTTATTTCAGGCACTACCGTTTAGGTCATATTGGTGTAAAGCGTATGAAGAAAATCCATATTGATGGGTTTTGGAATCACTTGATTATGAATCAGTTGATGCTTGCGAACCATGCCTCATGGGCAAGATGACTAAGAGTCCGTTCTCCATAACAATAGAGCGAGCAACAGATTTGTTGGAAATCATACATACTGATGTATGTGGTCCGATGAATATTGAGGCTCGTGGCAGGTATCATTATTTTCTGATCTTCACAGATGATTTGAGCAGATATGAGTATATCTACTTGATGAAACACAAGTCTGAAACATTTGAAAAGTTCAAAGAATTTCAGAGTGATGTGGAGAATCATCGTAACAAAAATAAAAGTTTCTACGATATGATCGCAGAAGTAAAATATTTGAGTTACGAGTTTGGCCTTCAGTTAAAACAAATGTGAAATAGTTTCACTACTCACGCCACCTGGAACACCACAGTGTAATGGTGTGTCCGAACGTCATAATCGTACTTTATTAGATATAGTGCGATCTATGGTGTCTCTTACCGATCTACCACTATCATTTTGGGGTTATACATTAGAGACAGCTATATTCACGTAAAAAAGGGCACCATCCAAATCCGTTGAGACGACACCGTATGAACTGTGGTTTGGCGAGAAACCTAAGCTGTCGTTTCTTAAAGTTTGGGACTGCAATGCTTATGTGAAAAAGTTTTAACATGATAAGATCGAACCCAAATCGGAGAAGTAAATCTTCATAGGATACCCAAAAGAAAATGTTGGGTACACCTTCTATCACAGATCCGAAGGCAAGTTATTCATTGCTGAGAATGGATCCTTTCTAGAGAAGGAGTTTCTCTCGAAAGAAGTGAGTGGGAGGAAAGTAGAACTTGATGAAGTAAATGTACCTGCTCCCTTATTGAAAAGTAGTTTATCACAGAAATCTGTTCCTGTGACTACTACACCAATTAGTGAGGAAGCTAATGATAATGATCATGTAACTTCAGATCAAGTTACTACCGAACCTCGTAGGTAAACCAGAGTGAGATCCGCACCAAAGTGGTACGGTAATCCTGTTCTGGAGGTCATGTTACTTGACCATGACGAACCTACGAACTATGAGGAAGCGATGATGAGCCCAGATTCCGCAAAATGGCTTGAGGCCATGAAATCTGAGATGGGATCCATGTATGAGAACAAAGTATGGACTTTGGTTGACTTGCCCGATGATCGGCAAGCCATTGAGATTAAATGGATCTTCAAGAGGAAGACGGACACTGATAGTAGTGTTACTATCTACAAAGCTAGACTTATCGAAAAAGGTTTTTGACAAAGTTCAAGGTGTTGACTACGATGAGATTTTCTCACTCGTATCGATGCTTAAAGTCTGTCCGAATCATGTTAGCAATTGCCGCATTTTTATGAAATCTGGCAAATGGATAACAAAACTGCAATCCTTAATGGATTTCTTAAAGAAGAGTTGTATATGATGCAACCAGAAGGTTTTGTCAATCCTAAAGGTGTTAACAAAAATGTGCAAGCTCCAGCGATCCATCTATGGACTAGCACAAGCATCTCGGAGTTGGAATATACGCCTTGATGAGTTAATCAAAGCATATAGTTTATACAGACTTGCGGTGAAGTCTGTATTTACAAGAAAGTGAGTGGGAGCACTACAGCATTTTTGATAAGTATATGTGAGTGACATATTGTTGATCGGAAATAATGTAGAATTATTCTGTAAAGCATAAAGAAGTGTTTGAAAGGAGTTTTTCAAAGAAAGACCTCGGTGAAGCTGCTTACATATTGAGCATCAAGATCTATAGAGATAGATCAAGACGCTTGATAAGTTTTTTCAATGAGTACATACCTTGACAAGATTTTGAAGTAGTTTAAAATGGAACAGTCAAAGAAAGAGTTCTTGCCTATGTTACAAGGTGTGAAATTGAGTAAGACTAAAAGCCCGACCACGGCAGAAGATAGAAAGAGAATGAAAGTCATTTCCTATGCCTCAGCCATAGGTTCTATAAAATATGCCATGCTATGTACCAGATTTATCGTATACCCTACACTGATTTTGGCAAGGGAGTACAATAGTGATCTAGGAGTAGATCACTGGACATCGGTCAAAATTATCCTTAGTGGAATAAGGAAATATTTCTCAATTATGGAGGTGACAAAAGGTTCGTCGTAAAAAGTTACGTCGATGCAAGTTTTGACACAGATCTGGATGACTCTAAGTCTCGATCTAGATACATATTGAAAAGTGGGAGCAATTAGTTAGAGTAGCTCCATGCAGAGCATTGTCGACATAGAATTCGCAAAATACTTACGAATCTGTATGTGACAGACCCGTTGACTAAAATTATCTCACAAGCAAAATATGATCACACCTTAGTACTCTTTGGGTGTTAATCACATAAACGATGTGAACTAGATTACTGACTCTAGTAAACCCTTTGGGTATAGGTCACATGATGATGTGAACTATGGGTGTTAATCACATGGTGATGTGAACTATTAGTGTTGAATCACATGGCGATGTGAACTAGATTATTGACTCTAATGCAAGTGGGAGACTGAAGAAATATGCCCTAGAGGCAATAATAAAGTTATTATTTATTTCCTTATTTCATGATAAATGTTTATTATTCATGCTAGAATTGTATTAACCGGAAACATAATACATGTGTGAATACATAGACAAACAAAGTGTCACTAGTATGCCTCTACTTGACTAGCTCGTTAATCGAGGATGGTTATGTTTCCTAACCATAGACATGTGTTGTCATTTGATTAAACGGGATCACATCATTAGGAGAATGATGTGATTGACATGACCCATTCCATTAGCTTAGCACCCGATCGTTTAGTATATTGCTATTGCTTTCTTCATGACTTATACATGTTCCTATGACTATGAGATTATGCAACTCCCGTTTGCCGGAGGAACACTTTGTGTGCTACCAAACGTCACAACATAACTGGGTGATTATAAAGAAGCTCTACAGGTGTCTCCAAAGGTACATGTTGGGTTGGCGTATTTCGAGATTAGGATTTGTCACTCCGATTGTCGGAGAGGTATCTCTGGGCCCTCTCGGTAATGCACATCACATAAGCCTTGCAAGTATTGCAACTAATGAGTTAGTTGTGAGATGATGCATTACGGAACGAGTAAAGAGACTTGCTGGTAACGAGATTGAACTAGGTATTAAGATACCGACGATCGAATCTCGGGCAAGTAACATACCGATGACAAAGGGAACAATGTATGTTGTTATGCGGTCTGACCGATAAAGATCTTCGTAGAATATGTAGGAGCCAATATGAGCATCCAGGTTCCGCTATTGGTTATTGACCGGAGACGTGTCTCAGTCATGTCTACATTGTTCTCGAATCCGTAGGGTCCGCACGCTTAAGGTTTCGATGACAGTTATATTATGAGTTTATGAGTTTTGATGTACCTAAGGAGTTCGGAGTCCCGTATGAGATCGGGGACATGACGAGGAGTCTCGAAATGGTCGAGACGTAAAGATCGATATATTGGACGACTATATTTGGACATCGGAAAGGTTCTGAGTGGTTCGGGTATTTTTCAAAGTACCGGAGAGTTACGGGAATACGGGGGAAGAAGTATATGGGCCTTATTGGGCTTTAGGGGAGAGGGAGAG
>NC_041392.1:33714330-33735819 GCF_002162155.2 Triticum dicoccoides
TTGGACTAGGGGGAGGGGCGGCGCCCCCTCCTTCCTTCTCTTCCCTCTTCCCCTTCCTTGTCTCCTACTCCCACTACATAGAAGGACTCCTAGTTGGACTAGGAAAGGGGGAATCCTACTCCTGGTGGGAGTAGGACTCCCCTAGGGCGCGCCATAGAGAGGGCGCACCCTCCCCTCCTCCACTCCTTTATATACGGGGTCAGGGGGCACCCCATAGACACACAAGTTGACCTTCGTGATCGTTCTCTTAGCCGTGTGCGGTGCCCCCTTCCACCATAATCCTCGATAATATTGTAGCGGTGCTTAGGCGAAGCCCTGCGACGGTAGAACATCAAGATCGTCACCACGCCGTCATGCTGACGAAACTCTTCCCCGACACTTTGCTGGATCGGAGTCCGGGGATCGTCATCGAGCTGAACGTGTGCTAGAACTCGGAGGTGCCGTAGTTTCGGTGCTTGATCGGTCGGGCCGTGAAGACGTACGACTACATCAACCGCGTCGTCATAACGCTTTCGCTGTCGGTCTACGAGGGTACGTAGATTACACTCTCCCCTCTCGTTGTTGTGCATCACCATGATCTTGCGTGTGCGTAGGAAAATTTTGAAATTACTACGTTCCCCAACAACAAGTAGGTCCGCAGTCCAAAGATGATCAATAATACTTTACAGCTATATTGAACATGAACCTGGCAAATTAAGAGAAATGACCAGCCCCTCAAATAGTTCCATTCCATATGATGATCTCCATCCTTGATATGACTTATTTGCTCGTTATACTTGCCATTTGACTCCCATTTCTCGCTCAAACGAAAAGGGTTAAATCATGGATGCACTTTGCCTAGCCAAATTAATCAGTCACATGAGCACAAGCAATACTACTCATGAGTATATGCAACAACAGCAGGAGCAAGATCAACAAGCGAAAGAAACAAATACACATGCATGATGGAGTTCGCTTTAAACTATCAAGTCTAGTTTAATTAGATCATGTGATGGAGTTGTGAAAAAGTTTTGGCATCAGGATAGCATCGTGCATATGCATACGATGCATGGACTGGCCGGACCGGGTGTGGCCTACGAGGCATTATCATGCGTGCGCTAACGTCCTAAGGGTGTGGTGCCTCAAAATGCCTGTAAAGGTCCGGCCCACGAGGTACAAACATTTTTTGTCATCCAATGTGGTACCTCAACCTATCAGTTCGCATGTAGGAATTTTACTAAACTGAAAGCAAAATTGGGGAGCTTTGTTGAAATCCAGACACCATGCGGGGTCTGCTTGGCCCACTGTCAACCACATGTCCTGGCAGCCCATGTACTTAGTCCTCTAGGTCGGCCTGACCCACCCCTGTTGTCTGAATTTGATGCACATAGTTGGATAACCAACTCCCATATCCGTTGATCGAAGTTGCCCTAACTCGTGTATGCTAGATATAAAAGGCCGAGGCCAAGTATTCTCCCTCCACCATGACCCCCCTGGCCTTCAGCAGCTTTGCTGCGTGATCTCGTTCAAGTGGTCAGCTCCCAAGTCATCACGTCGCCCAGCACCGGGCGCCTGTCCACGTAGTACTACTGCTCCCGCATGCACCATCGGCCGCCACTACATTGCCGTCGGGGATCGGGCATCTAATGATTTGCATTAGCAGCACCTAACACCCCACCACACTCGTATATGGACAGAATAATAGTACTAGGAATCCTAGGTAGCAGCAGCTAGTGGGTGAATGATTGAGTTATGCTTGAGCTGGGTTGATAATCAGATCCTTCTTCGGCACTGCTACATATCAACTCTGCACTGTGTCTTTTTTTTCCTTTGATAAAACCTGCACTGTTAAAGAAGGATAAATTGTGAGAAAAATTTTAGGTGTTTTCTAGTGGTTTGCTTGTGTATACTACTATTACATGTGTTGCACACGCCACGAGGTTACCTACAGGATGTACTCTACATGATTTGGTAGGCTGCGTCGACGCCTTGTCCTGAACGGAGGAAGCAATTCCGGCAAACAATGAAAATCAGAAAAGAAAATTAATGCAAAGAATAACTGTTTGAAGCGTCAATTCTCTGGCCCTGCCTGGCTATTTCAGAGGACCATTCTACGATTCTGGACTCACCCGCACCAACCGACCGGTTCCACCATACCAAATCAGAGCAGCAACCCGTCAGAAACAAAATGTATGATCAGGAAGATTGCGAGCCATACGGCGACGGTCTCCATCTAATGCATACAGGACATATAGGTGGTCGCCCCTGATGCTCAATCCGGCATGGATTTGGGCTTTCGCCCGGCATACGAGCTGGGTGTAAGGAAGAGGGGAAGGAGGCAATCTGGACGGCGCCTCCAAGAAGGGTACGGCGCCCTCGGGCGTCGCCGCCGTCGTGACCAGCACTGCTGGCCTCGGATTTCTCCGGAGCCACCTTCCACCTCCAGCCGCCAAACCGGTACAACTCCGACGACAAAGGCCGCCGAAAGCAGGACCATCGGAGGCAGCCCTGGTTGAAGTAGACGGAAGCCTCCAGATCTGGATCGGGCGCCGCCAATGCGATTCCCGATCCAGCGTCCGATCTACGCCGCCGAAGACCGAACGCGCCCGCGCCGCGCCTTGCGCGCCCTCGCCACGCCATCCCGAACACGGCAACCCTCGCCGGTGCGCGCACCCGCGCGAGCGCCGCGCCGAGTCCCCGCCCGAACGAACGGGCGTCGTCACCTTCTTGGGGGTGTCGTTCTTGGTGAGCTTGGGGTGGATGTGATGCTTTGGTTGCTTGGCGGCGGATTGGTCTTCAGAAGCCCTGCCGGTCTCGGCGGAGCGGTGCTTCATCCTACTCATGTATGGCGGCGTATCTCGGCGGCGTGGCGCAGTGGAGATTCGGCGTCCGATGTGTGGCGATGGACTCGCGCAGGAGGACGAAGCTGTCTGGTGTCGTGGTGACGTCGATAGCTGAGTGGCCAGACAAGGTAGAAGCCTCAATTTGATCTGAAGACGGACCTGTGGAAGATGGCGGCGACGACACACGAGTGCGTCTGACCGGATTATGCCCCAGACCCGGTATGTGGCTCGGCTGGGGCTTCCGAATGTGTTTCGGTTCCGGCTTTTGATGTTAGGCTTAGGTGAGTGGTCTGGGTAGTGGCCCAACTAGCACCCCTTCATCATTTTGGATAGGAGTAGCGGCATATGTTGCCAAGATGGTGGATTCAGGCACATTGTTGTAATACTTTGTAAGGTCCTTGAGAATAATCAATAAAGTGGCCGTATGCATCTCCCAGATGCAGAGGCCGGGGGTCATCCTCCTTTTCTAAAAAATAAAAAAAAAAGGTGATCGCCCCTGATCTAGGAAACATTCTTCCTAGCCTAGCCAGAGGAGGCTTCAGCTCCAGAGTTGTCTGGAGTGTCCCCTGCTGGGTGTAGGTCAGTTGTAGCTTTAGTTCAACTGTATGGTGACCCAGAATGGCCTGAAGCTTCTGTCGTGCAGACAATCAGACAAGAGACAGGTGCATTTGACAAAGGAAACCTAACCAACTATTGAAAAACATATTTATCTATGTTTAATGATGTGATGCCTGATGTAGTGTGTAGAAAACCTCTCTGCTATTAGCATCTTGCTTCAGAAACAAGCGAAGATAGAGCTCGTGAGTAAGATTATTACAATTTAATCTCGAAAGAGCTCGCGTCTCATCGAGAGAACAGAACTCCCCTGCATTCTGGCGAGCAAATTAACACTACAGGAAAACGCTTATAAGCCGAGTGTGCAAACTACTCGTCGAAGACTAATTTCACCACGGCAAAAGCTATGCCGAGTGTCCATGCCCACTCCGCGTATACCACGGTAAACAAATTACAGTTGCGTATCAGTTAAATTGTCGTTTTCATGTTTGAGTTTCATCATATATGCCAGCATATAAAAATTTCGTCCTTATATCCATAGACTGTTATCTATTGCTAATACTCCACTTCAAGACCGAAATTCGTCAATACAATTCAAAGTATTAAGTAATAAAACAAAGCATTGCATCAAGTAAGGTGACATAATGTTGACAGTATTATTCTCCTTAGTTTCGGTCCATCAACGAGAAGTTGTCGAAAATGCTCTTTAGAGCTCGGGCTCCATGGAGCCCGAGTTTGACTTGATCAAAATTCAAATTTTCACGTTTCAAAAAAAATTGAAAAAAAAATACACACATACTTAGAGACATAAATCATATGTGTGTAAATTTTCAGGACGAAGCACTTTAAAATGAGTGCTACACAAAAAGAACAAATCTGGGGCTTTTTAGTAGATGCACTATTCATTCTCAAAGTCCATGAATTTGTCTTTTTTGCACAGATCGCATTTTAGGGTATTTCATCCTCAAATTTTACATACATACTCATAACATCCTTGTTTACTTGTATGATTTTTTTCAGATTTTTTTGAAACTGAAAAGTGTGAATTTTGAATTTTTCAAAAAATCCGGCCTCCATGGAGGCCGAGCTCCAAAACGCCCTACTCCCTAGTAGGCAACTATCTTGTTTCTCTTTAGTGGCAATAACACAGTACAAGCTTGTTTGGTCTTTCTGCCACTCAGATAGGTTATTTGGAAGGTTAAACCCAACCAACATACAGAACTCTCTCTTAGAGATCAATCATCCAAACATGGCTAGTGCAAAACTAATAGATTAGAGAGAATGTACATATACAAATCATGCAACAAAGAACCAAAACAAAATAATAAATAATCTATATATATTCTGGTATTAAAGTTATAATTCATCACATCCAAAATTACATCTGATGGATCACAATCATGTTAGACAGCTCATGAGATATTTGTATTGAAGAACAGGGGAGAGTAGATGCCACAAAGCTATTGCTTTGAACCCATAGTCCAAGGAGCGCTACCCACACATGGTCATCGGTGCAACAAAGTTGATGGGGCAGGGGTGCGAAAGTTCCCGCATATTCATGGATGGGCTGGGGAGGGGATATATAAAGGGGTCAGGATGAAGAGGCACTAGGGGGAGGTGTTCTCCATCATCTTAGGTTATTTATATCTACTTCTACTTTTCCGTAGGACATGTAATATTGTCTTTGGATAGGACCTCCTCTGTCTTAGGTTATTTATATCCACTTTTACTTTTTCTGTATGACACCTTTCGTTTAGACGCACTGACTCTTGCATCTTCCTATGTACTCCCTCCATATGATAATTCTCGTTGTGGTTTTAGTTCAGGAGTACTAGAATCTACACATTCATTTGGTGCGATGGTATTAGCTTGATATATGAAAAATTTCCTTATAGAAAAAAAGGCTAGTTTGGTCCGCTAGGACAGTGTCAGCATCCGACAGCCTTAAAACAGGACCTCGTCAAGTCTGCGTGTAGCGATGACACCGGCCGCGTCAGGCTCCACAGGTCGCCGTCACCGGCCCCGGTGACGGAGGGAGTGTACAGCGAGACACCGCCAGAGTAGGAGGTGGCGCCACCGAGCTCGTCGGCGATATAGGACATGCCGTTCGTCGTCTTGACCAACGTGGGGTCAGAGAGGCTGTTGAGCTCGTACGCCGTCAGCCGGTCAAGATCGTCCCAGTCGCCGCCGTACTCGGCCGGCGGCGGCAGGATCCCGCTGGGGACGACGTGCTCGAGCGGCGGGAGCTTCATGAACTTGTCGTACAGGGTGCTGCTGCCGCTGTGGCACGCGTTGTTGATCAGGTGGTCCAGCGCTGACGATGATGGGTTGGTGGGCTTGGTCTCCTGCCTGCACGATGCCGTGGATGAGCGGCCCATGTAGCTGAGGATGTGGTCGAGCCCGTCGTCGCTGGCGGAGCAGTGCATCATCTGCGCCTTGGCGCGGTCGCTGCCGGCCGTCAACGTCGACGAGCAGTTGCTCTGGCTGCTCTCCATGGCACCGGCGCCGACTAGCTTGCTGGACGCTGCGCCGCCACCGCCGCGGTTCTGGCCAGCTTGGCGCTGCACGACGATGTTCTTCTTCTTGAACACCCGGCAGATGACCCACCCGTCCTCCGGCGCCGACGGCTGTTCGCCGGCTAGGCCTTGTATCTGCTCATATGATACGGATAGACACCATCAATTGACTAATCAAGCGCGCGTGACGAGCTTAATTACCTGCAATTTTTTGTTGAGACTAGATTTACATTTTCAAAGAAACTTCTCCCTCCATGTCATAATATAAAAATGTTCTTCAAGCTAACTACCTAAGGCAGCTCAAAAGGCATGTCGATTCATCATCATGCATGCATGTACGTAGTGTTTGACCCTTGAAAAGGCTCGCTCGGTAATGGAGGTTTGTTACTAGTTTGTCATATGCCGGTGTCTCCGTGCACAAAGGTCCACTATTCGATTATTTGGACATACCTGTAGCAGCAGTAGTACCAAGGGACCAAGGACTTAACTTTGCTATATTTTTTCATAGCTTCTACCCATAGTTAAATGGTGCATCTGATAATATTGATTTCATATTGTGAATGCATATATTTTTTAATATAAAGTTAGTCAAACTTTATATAAAGCTTGACTTTGACCAAACCTTATATGCGGACTAAAAAGAAACGGAGGGAGTAGTATAACATCCGTCCTCACTCGCAAATTGCAATTAATTCCATTGCATCATGTGTCATGTGTGTCGCCATTCCCAACCACCACCCGGACATAATCTTCACTAGACTTTGTCGTCTACAGTCGCATATGTGCCACGTCTACATACACAGAAAGTGTGCGTACAGTACGTACATTGATCGCACGCATGCACCACTAGCGAACGTTCTCCATCCCTGTCGGCCGGCCGCCGTGCATGCAATTGCGACGTACTACAGTATTGTACAGTTTGGAGAGAGGGACTGTACTAGTAGAGCACATACCGGGAATGAGTCACTGGAGTAGTAGGTGGCCTCGCCGGCCGTGGGGTTGACGGGGGCGGCGGCGTCGAGGCGGTACTCGTGCATGATCCAGTCGGACTTGTGGCCGTGTGGGCTACGGCCCTTGTAGAAGACGAGCGTCTTGCGCATGCCGATGCGGCCGGACCCGGCGGCGGAGTAGATGGCCTTGTCCCGGCCGGTGGCCTTCCAGAACCCGGCGGCGGTGGCGCGGTTGGTGCGTGTCCCCGTCGGGTACTTCTTGTCCTTGTGGCTGAACAGATACCAGTCGTTCTGCAGGCCAGTTCCGATCCGGCAGGGCTCTGCATGCATGCGTTTTTCCATGGCCGATCGATTAGTTCACCATCCATACAGGAGAAGTATCAAGATGCAAACTGCTCTCTCCGTTCTATAATATAAGAGCATTCTTGAAACTACACGGTAGTGTAGAAGATGAACAAAGGAACTCATGCACTCACCTTGGATGTCCCATGGCTCGAGCTTGTTGAGATCGACGTCGCGGATGACGTCGAGGTCGATGCGCTGGGACGCCACCTTCTTGGCGAGGTAGTAGGTGAGCAGCTCCTCCTCCGTTGGGTGGAACCGGAACCCCGGCGGCACCACCGACTGCCCATTCACGGAGATGCTCATGGTGGATCGGTGAATCTCACGCACACAGAGATCACTATAGGATAGATAAAGAAGACACTACTATAGCTGGAGTGAAATGCTACACACAACTAGCGATAATTGATGGGAGGGAGCAGGAGGGGAGGGGAAACGATGGAGTCGATCGAGTCGAGGGGGATGAGGTTGTTGCCGGTGATGGGGTGCAAGGAAACAATGGCAATGGACGGGGGGTAGTTATATATAGCTACTGCCAAGCTAGCTAGCCTTGTAATAGGATTAGTTAAGTTCGTTCCAGAGGAGAAGTGCCACCAACCTTGAGAGGAAACGCCAAGGCCACGGTGGTCCTCACCGGCAAGGAGAGAGAGAGAGAGAGAGAAAGAGAGAGAGAGAGAGAGAGAGAGAGGAGGAGGAGGAGGAGCTCCGAGAAAGGACTGCGGCCTTAAAAATCTCCACGAAAACAATACCCCAAACCGAGCTGATCCCCACCGCCATCGCCGGGTAAATCATCAGGCACCACGGGATGGCCAGCATAACCACCACGGCAACAGAACAGCACCGTCGATCAGCAAGACAGCAACAGGAACGGTCGATCAATGTGTGCGTGCCAGCCGTTTCTCTCTTTTCGTTCATGTTCATGGTTGACGTTGTCATAAATTACAAGAGGAAATTAAGCAGCAGAAAGTAAAAGATGTGCGTGTGCCAGCCGTTTCTCTCTTTTCTTTCATGTTCATGCGTGACGCTGTCATAAATTATTAAGAGGAAATCAAGTTCCACAAGGTAGTAAAAGTTAGCTATTGGAGGGAAGAAAGCCCGGAGCAATAAGTGGAACAGCTTTCTTGACTTCTCTGGTGAACTGATAAAGAAGGGTGTGCATATGCATGGATGTTGTTTCTGCAGCTCAGTTGTAGGGTTCGGCCCTGCTGTGCATATCTGTCTCCTGCTTTTCCCCCTACAGGAGCCAAAAGCGAGGATGGAGACTAGAAATTGATAGAAATAATTGCCGAAATTATTGATAGAACAATGGATGTTGACTTTGATATTTCAAGGTACACTACAACTGTGCTGGGAGTACCTAATTCACTGACCAAAGTTGCGGATGGAGTTTGTAGTTTATTGATGGGTTTTTTTGATTTTTTGCCACCACTTACGTTGCACTTCGACAATTTGCCACTGCTTACATTGTAATTGATATTCTGCCACTTTTTACATTGGACTTTGATATTTTGCCACTTTTTCACATAAAAACAATAATTGCAAATGATAAACATAGTATATGCATAAAACAATGGACGAAACTACCCTTTCTGCTAGTTTTACAAGTGCATCCAGTCAATTCACCGATTGAAATCAAAACGGCAGGGATGAACTGGCTCACCGCCGCCGGAGTACTAAATGCCGTAGGTGGCTGGCGTTGGTGGCACAGCCGTGCTGCTCCCTGCCTCCCTTGTTGCTCGTGCTGCTCCCGCCGCCGGGGTTCTGCTGCAGAGAGGAGCGAAAGCGACAAGCAGCAAGAGCAAAAGGAGCAGCAGCGAGGGAACAATGTAAGGAATTACTAAATAACTATTGTCCAAATTGATGTTCTGAATTTAATATCACTCGATGTTGCTCATACTTATGCATCCATCCATGCAAAGAAGAGACGGATTAAGATGTGGGCTCTAAGAACGTTACAAAAAGAAAAGAACAGAAAGTTGCAGGCTCTGTGGCTGCATGCGCTGTTAATCCACATGGTGCATTTTGACGTCGCGTAGCGGAGCAGCAGCCGTACGAGGCCGGCGGCCCTCACTGCTGGATACGTGCACGGAGGCGGAGGCCATGCGGCTCGAGGACTGCGCGGGACGACCTGCACAAGCAGGTGGACAGACCGACGGAGTAGAGCACGGCGTCGGCTTCTGCAATTTGCACCATGGACGAGCTGCTGCTGCCGGAGGCGGCGAAGGGAAGGGTCGTCCCGTCCCGTCCGCGCTGTGGTGTACGACGCGTCCCTTCAGCCGTGGTCAGAGGAGCTGCAGCGGCAACGCGGGGCCGGCTGCAGAGCACAAGCAGCAGCGTCAAGGCACATCACGGCAATGTGGTGGCCAGCGGCAGAACACACGCCGGAATGTAGCCGCCGCGGGAGGGGGAGCAGGACAGAGAGGACTCACCTCGCCGGGATGGAGTCGCCGCGGACGACCATGGCCGTCGGCCATCGAGGACCACCGAGGGCGACTCGCCGTCGAGTAGCCGCCGCGGTCTTCTAGTGTTGCTGCCGGCGAGAGGAAGGGGATGAGCCGTTCCTGGTCAATCTGGGAGCATGGGTATTTTGGTCATTATATGGGGGACCCATCTGACAGAGGGCAAAAAACCAAAGTCCAATGTAAAGAATGATAATAGATCAATTACGATGTAAGGAGTGGTAAATTGTCAAAGTGTAAAGTAATTGATGGCAAAAAGTCAAAAACCCCTTTATTGATTGTTAATTTAAAGATCTGCATGTGTGCATTTTTTTTGTTAGCCGTGTCTACTTATGAAATGAGATTCCTATCCGGATAGGGAAGAGGGGTGGGAGTTTGGTCGATTATAGACTTCATTCAGTCTCTTCGTAAAAAAGTTATAAAAAAAGACCTCATTTGGTCGAGATTACACCTATGAAATGGTGAGTTGACGATCTGTTTGCATATCCTTATAATGCCGACATAATTGCACGGTAAGCTTTTCGACAACTAATTAAACGAATGGTCGTCGGATCTTACAAATGTATGAACAAGAGGCTCCATGCCTCCATGGGTAGTTTTCTCAGAGCGTCTCCGACAACTTTCATATTAAAAAAAATCATGTATAGGTGAAATCATGTTTTTTACACTGTCATAGTGTTAAAAAGCGTCTTGTATTTTGATATGGAGGGAGTACAATAGTTGCACACGACTATGCGTCAAAATAATTGAGTTTATTCCTTGTCGAATTGTGTATTTTGTAATGTGGTGAGACTTATATCTCAATTTTTGCGATAATGTGAAGCATGTTTTGTTTTGGGAGGGCGTTTTGGCTCCCGGGAGCATATGCTACTACCGGAACACTAAATTCAAAAAAATTGTAAAAAGATCAAAAAATTCTGAAACTTTTTGTAGATGTTTGTGTTAGTGTCGCAAGCATGCTTGACAAATTTAATGCGAAACGGAGCAGGAGTGTTTCGTCGGTGAAAAATACAAAATTGAGTGACATTTGATTTTCAATTTGTTTTTGTTTTTTTTTTTGCACAGGCCAAAATGCCTAACATTTTTGTCTCAAAATTTGCAGGTAGCATTTGGATGTGACTAAGATCACATAAAAATTTTGTCTTGATTTTTTTGACAGTTGCAAAATTATTTTTGGGAGCCAAATTGAGTTTGCGGTTTTCTACCATATAATTCACTTGGAACCACATTTGACCAATTGATGAGATGTCCCTAACAAAATTGCTAGCACAACTTGTCCAGGACACGACGCTTTGAACAGATGTGCAGGTGGAGGATATAGTACTCCTATGTTTTTATATTCCTGCGCTTTTTATATATCACGCGTTCCAAATAGCTAGGCTGGCTAGCTGGGCGCGCGGTGATTAACCCGTTGCACGTACACACGGAATGCGCATGAGCAGCTGGGCAGTGCACGCGTCTGTCCTTTCCTACTTCACCCGTACGTGCACGTCTGCACGGCAGGCACAAGTCGCGCCAGGGACAAGTCGTCGAGGCCGGCCTATCGATCTTCTCCGTGGTGCAAGCCCCGCGATAGCCCCAAGTCGGCCGTGCATGCCTGCCCCCCGCGCTCCAGCGAGCGAGCGTCGGCATGCACGCACGCACGCACGCACGTCAGATCCGTGCCCGCGGAGACTGTCGGGCGAGGGCGCAGGCGCGGCCACGGTGGTGACCACGCACTGCCCTGCCTTGCCGGTGGGTGGCTTACGCGGCCGGCAAGTTCGTCGTACGTACAAGCGCTTTCCATTGCCAAAAAGGAAAGGATCGACGACCACGACGACGCGGCTTGGTTGCAGGGCCGGCCCTGAGGGGGGCAGTGGGGGCGGCCACCCCGGGCCCCCGAGATGTAGGGGCCCCCACCCAGAATGGTAATGGGTATCTATGCAGCCAACTAGGCCATGGGCTGGACGTGTAGACGTAAGCAGCGGCGAGCCCACGCACTCAGCCGCTCGTTCCTCAACTCCTCGTTCCCTTTAGCGAGTCGTAGCCTTGAAGGCGCGGCTGTTTGTTAGGTTTTCTAATAATTCCCTGCCGAGATATAAGATCCAACCGCGAATTCGGATCTCTATGAGGATCACAATCTGCCACAGGGTTCTGATCGTGAATTACTGGGTTTCGATCGTCGCCGGGTTCTGATCGTGAATCCCCGTTTCACCGACGAACTCCGCTCTCCAATCTCCGGTGCCACCCGCTCATCACCGAGTGTAGACGTACTGATACACCCCAGTCCAGATCGCTGAGTGGCCTATCAGACCATCAGCAACGCGGATCCAACTGATCTGAGGTATATATACCTTATTATTATTGCGTATGAGCGAACTAAGTAATTTATTACATTTACATATGGACGCATAGCTTTTGCACTTTTCAACTTTTTTCTGTGTATGCTTGTGCTCTTTAATAAGACTAGTCACAATGGGTAGTAACTTAGACTAGTAACTTCATATTTTACTAGGCTATGTTACTACCTCCATAGTGGGTAGTAACATATGTGTGTTGTCATGTTATGGTTCATTTATTAGCCTATAGACTCATATTGTCTTGATATGTGTGATGTTACAGTAACTAGCTAAGTTACCACCATCACCTCTCTCATTATTGAATATGTGCCACATAAGCAAAATTATCTTGAAAAGTGTGATGTTACTAGTGATGTTACTTCCACTGTGGCCAGCCTAATGGCAGGCATTCTTCACATGGAGAGTTGCAGCGTCGATAGAAAAACATGGCGATTGATGATAGGTTATTAGCACCATTTGGTTGGTTGTTGTAGGAGATTCCCGGTGGTTAAGGAGCGTAATTACAGAACACACTTGAAAAGGAGTAACGGAACGTGCATGATGTCAAAATCGAGGGGAGAGACCACGGATGATATGTTGTCTTTGTTTTACTGTCTTAAGCTGGGATTTTGGTATGATTCTTGGCAGAATGGACCCTATCAATCTATGAGTTGCAAACAAAACAATTTGTGAGTTGTAGAGCACTGATAACCAAAGGCAATAGTTTAATCTCCTTCATAGATAATCAACTTTTTGCATATGAAGAGATCTTTTGATAGTTGAAGTCCATATATCATATAATTTTTGGCGAATTTGGAGGGCCCTTCAGAAGGTGAATCTGTAAAAGCGTGTGTAAAGTAAGGTTCTGCAATTTTGGTTTTGTGGACTTTTACATCATGGAGTATTTTGAGCTCTCTTTTTTATCGGTATAATGTCATGGTCTATTAGTATCACGAAAATCATAAAATGTTAGTAATCAACCATATGAGATTTACAAAGAACAAAAACTCTTAGTTTACAAAAGTATATAAGGCTAGTGCGCTCAAATGCGCGGGACACCCAGCCACTTATTGTTATATCACGGTTATACTATGAGGCTCCGAGTTTTAGTTTCTTCCTGGGCTCCCAAAATCTCACGACCGGCCCTGTTTGGTTGGAGACTACTAGCTTGCATGGAGGTGTGGTATGCGTGGCGCGTCAATTCGCGCGCGACTCCTGTGTCCCCCCGCTCGTCACCTTTGCCGACGCGCTCGGCTCGACCCAACCGATCACATACGGTACGCGCATCCAGAAAAGAGAGTTACGTACTACGTGGCTCCCCTAAGACAACACGTACGGTTATTACAGCGGCAGAGGGCCTGTTATGTTTTGTGTGTTCTTCACCCTTTCGGATCTGTACCCAAAGATAACTAACTACCCCGTTCCATTCGTTCGTGCCCGATCGAGCCGGTCTCTCTCTGTCACGTAAAATCGTACTGCAGCGATTCGGCCGGCCTTGATGTGTCCCGCCGCTGGCCTCGGAACGGCCCTACTAGCTGCTGCACCCTAGAACGGCCCTATCACGTACGGCGCTCGCCTACTACCTACCCTACCCTGTCCGTGTCTGTGTCTCCGTGCATCGCACGATCGAGCCGTGCATGCATCACTGTTGCTGCAATGCTGCTGCAGGAGTCGTCGGGTCTCCGTGTGTACCAAACGATGAGTAAAATTATCTCCAAAAATGGAAGCGAGCCAACGATGGCATGTTAGACTGTATAGTTTCTGTATTTACATGTGTATACTGTAACGTTGTATACCACCTCATTATATATATATGTGATAGGCCACCTCTAGAGGATTGTGCCGGTTCCCCCCAAACCAATTGTCTTACATGGTATCACGCTAGGTTACGTCCGCTTCCGCCTAAAACCTTAAAACCGTCACCGCCGCCGCAACCGCCGCCGCCGTCGCCCGACCGCTGCAATCGCCGCTATGTCGTCCACCGTGCGTCTGGTTCCACCGCTCCCGGGTTCCTGCCGGCCTCACTCGCGGCGCTTCTATCGCGACCGCTGGACGCCGCCTCTCTTCAGGCGCCGATCGGGACGAGGAGTGTCGGCTCCCTGTCCGCGCTACCACCGGCTACCTCCTCGCCTGGCCAGGCGCTTGCAGCCCACACCACCGCCGCCCCGTCAACCGCGCTCGCCGCGCCCTCGGCAACCGCGCCGCTGGTGGTGAAGGACGCCGTGATGGCGGGCTTCGCGGCATCAACTGCGGCTGTCGCGCCCTCTGTCACCGCATCGGTTGCCTCTCCGACTGTCTCCATGGTGGTTGCACCTCAGCCAGTCTCCTCGATGGGATCGCAGCCGCCGCCGCCGTTTCACTTCGGCCATCTCATCACCATCAAGTTGTCGTCAGACAACTACATCTTCTGGCGCGCGCAGGTTCTTCCGCTCCTTGGGAGTCATTACCTGCTTGGCTATGTCGACGGATCTCTCCCTTGCCCTCCTGCGCTGGTGGACAGCGTGCACGGTCCGGTCTATAATCCGGGTCACCGTGTTTGGACAGGGCAGGACCAGGCGAACCTCTCCTCCATCCAGGGGTCGCTCTCTCCGGCAGTTGCTGGTCTTGTTGTCTTCGCCAAGACGTCCCATGAGGCGTGGACTATTCTTGAGCGCTCGTTTGCGGCACAGTCGCAGGCTCGTGTATCTGCGCCCCGTCGTCAACTTGGGGAGTGTCAGAAGCTTGACTCCACTGCCACTGAGTTCTACAACAAGGTCAAGGGCCTCGCCGACACGTTGGCCTCCATTGGACAGCCCCTCACCGACTCCGAGTTCAACTCGTTTATTGTCAATGGTCTTGATGAGGAGTATGACGCCTTGGTCGAGATCATCAACGAGCGGGGAAACTCGACCCCCATGCTGGCACACGAGGTCTTTTCTCGCCTCCTCCTCACTGAGCAACGGGTCGAGACGCGCCGCTCCAGGGGCAACGGTTCCCTCTCGGCCAACGCCGCCACCAAGGGTGGCCGCTCCTATTCATCATCACGGGCTCCTTCGGGGCAGCCACTACCGCCTGCCGCCTCGGCCCCCCCTCCTACTGCGACATTACCGGGGGCTGGCGGTCCGCGTGTATGTCAGCTTTGTGGCCGCGATGGGCACTGGGCCTCGAAGTGTCACAAGCGCTTCCAGCGGAGTTTCCTGGGTCTCGGCAATGACGGCAAGGATACACGCAACCTTGCCCGTCAGGTTGCCATGGCTGATCGTCCGCCGCCGCAGAAGCAACAGGGACACACTCAGTCCTACTCCATCGATCCTCACTGGTACATGGACTCTGGGGCGACAGAGCACCTGACCAACGAGATGGGGAAGCTTCACACTCGGGAACCCTATCATGGCTCCGACAAGATCCACACCGCTAATGGTGCAGGTATGCACATCTCTCATATTGGTCAAGCATCACTTCTCACTAGACATGCCAATAGGAGTCTTCAGCTTCGTAATGTTCTTCGAGTTCCATCTGTGACACGTAATCTTCTTTCAGTTCCTAAACTCACACGTGATAATAATGTGCTTTGTGAATTTCACCCTTTTGATCTTTTTATTAAGGATCGGGGCACGAGGGACATTCTTCTTAGTGGGCGGCTCTGCCAGGGCCTCTATCGTCTGGAGCATCCTGGCGTCGCTCGCGTCTTCAGTGGAGTTCGGGTATCTCCGTCACAGTGGCATGCTCGTCTTGGTCACCCGGCCACACCTATTGTCCGGCATGTTTTGCGTCATCATGAGCTTCCTAGTGTGTCTAGTAATAAAGATGTAGCAGTGTGTGATGCTTGTCAGCAGGGGAAGAGTCATCAACTTCCTTTTTCGGAGTCCAGTTGTGAGGTGAAACATCCTTTAGAACTTGTGTTTTCAGATGTATGGGGTCCTGCTCAGACTTCTGTCAGTGGTCATAATTATTATATCAGTTTCGTTGATGCTTACAGTCGTTTTACCTGGCTTTATCTTATCAAACGTAAATCTAATGTGTTTGACATTTTTGTTTAGTTTTAAAAACATGTTGAACGCCTTCTCAAGCACAAAATTGTTCATGTTCAGTCAGACTGGGGCGGCGAGTATCGCAACCTCAACTCCTTCTTTCAGTCGCTTGGGATCGCTCACCGTTTAGCATGTCCACATACACATCAGCAGAATGGTTCAGTAGAACGTAAGCATCGTCACATTGTTGAAGCTGGTCTGACTCTTTTGGCTCATGCATCTGTTCCGTTTCGGTTTTGGAGTGATGCTTTCACCACTGCATGTTTTCTCATCAATCGCACTCCCACTCATGTTTTGAACATGAAGACTCCCATTGAAGTTCTCCTTAATGAACAACCGGACTACACCTTTCTCAAGGTGTTTGGCTGTGCTTGCTGGCCCCATCTCCGTCCATATAACAAGCGCAAGCTCGAGTTTCGTTCCAAGAAGGGTGTTTTCCTTGGTTATAGCTCTCTTCATAAAGGATACAAATGTCTTCATGTGCCCACTAATCGTGTCTACATCTCTCGGGATGTTGTGTTTGATGAACATGTATTTCCCTTTGCCAAACTCCCTGTGTCCACAACCGAGTCACCAAACATGCATTCATCCTCTGTTGCTTCTGACCAATTTGATGATGTTGCATATTCTTCTCTGTTGTTGCCTAACCATGGTGCAGGCACTGGTCGTGGGGCTCGTTTGGAGATCTTGGTGGTGCCATCGTCCTCTTCGTCGCCATCGCCTTCCTCGTCGGCACCTTCTGTTGTGCATGAGGAGCACATGGCGCCCTGCATGGCCTCGGTTCCCGTGCCCATGCACGGCCGATCGATGTCCCGGTCCGGTCGCCTGTAGATTCTGGGCTGCCTTCGCCACCGTCGCGCCCTGCGACCCCGGCGACTGGGACGGCCTCGCCGGTCCCGTCTCGCCCAGGGCGTCTGGGCCGTTGTCACCAGGGCCGGCCTCACCTGCTCTCGCCTCGCCAGCCTCGCCTGCTCTCGCCTCGCCAAGGCCGTCTGGGCCGTTGTCATCGGAGCTGGCCCTGCCCACGCTCGGTTCGCCCATGGCCTCTGGGTCACTGTCGTCGGGTCCGGCCTCGCCATTCAGCCCGGAGCCGTCCGTCCTGGGCTCTCCCAAGGCGACGACGGCATCTCCGTCGACCGTGACGTCTCCATCACCCTCGCCTCTGCCGGCTCCTGCTGCGGCTCTACGTCCACATACGCGCAGCCGGAGTGGCATTTTTCAGCCTAAGCAGCGTCACGATGGAACAGTTGCTTGGTTAGCGGCGTGCATGTCTGCTGCTCTTGCAGATCCATCCTCTGAGCCACGCACGTATCAAGCTGCTATGCGCATTCCTCATTGGAGAGAGGCTATGGAGCAGGAGTATCAAGCGCTTATACGCAATCAGACATGGACTCTTGTTCCTCCACCATCACGGGTTAATGTCATTGATTCAAAATAGGTTTTCAAAGTGAAGAGGCATTCTGATGGGTCCATTGAGCGCTACAAAGCTCGTCTGGTTGCTCGTGGTTTTCGACAGCGTTTTGGTCTTGACTATGAAGACACCTTCAGTCCAGTGGTCAAGCCTACTACCATCAGACTTCTTCTCTCTCTTGTCGTTACTCGAGGTTGGTTTCTTCGTCAGCTTGATGTTCAAAATGCTTTTCTTCATGGTGTGTTGGAGGAGGAGGTTTATATGCGCCAGCCTCCGGGTTTCTCTGATCCGGATCGCCCTGATCATCTCTGTCGTCTGTCCAAGGCAATTTATGGTCTGAAGCAGGCTCCTCGTGCTTGGCATGCTCGTCTTGCAATGGCTCTTCGTGCTCATGGTTTTGCATCATCAACTGCTAACTCCTCACTGTTTCTTCTTCAAAGGCCTGAGGTTACTATGTACTTGTTGGTCTATGTAGATGATATCATTTTGGTCAGCTCCTCTCAGTCGGCTGCTACTGCACTTGTTCGCTCGCTTGGTGTTGATTTTGCGGTCAAGGACCTTGGGAAGCTTCATTACTTTCTTGGTGTGGAGGTTACTTCTCGGGCTGCTGGCCTTGTTATGACGCAGAAGAAGTACTCTCTCGATTTGTTGTAGCGAGCTGGGATGCTTAAGTGCAAACCGACGACTACACCCATGTCTACCACTGATAAGCTCACTGCTGTTGATGGTGTGCTTCTCTCTTCGTCTGATGCGACAGAGTACAGGAGTATTGTTGATGGGCTTCAGTACTTGACGATCACGCGACCGGACATTTCCTTTGCTGTTAACCGAGTCTGCCAGTATCTGCAGTCACCCCGTGATACTCATTGGTCTGCTGTTAAGCGTATTTTGCGCTACATTCGTTTCACGGTGGCTCATGGATTGCATATTCGGACGTCTGATTCTGGTTGTCTTTCAGCATATTCTGATGCAGACTGGGCTGGCAATCCAGATGACAGGCGATCCACGGGGGGTTATGCTGTATTCTTTGGCTCTAACCTGATTGCCTGGAGTGCTCGGAAACAGGCTACTGTCTCGCGTAGCAGTACTGAGGCTGAGTATAAGGCTGTGGCCAATGCCACTTCGGAAATTATCTGGGTACAGTCCTTGCTTCGAGAATTGGGCATATCCCAATCACAGCCTCCTGTTCTTTGGTGTGATAACATCGCTGCTACATACCTTTATGCAAATCCGGTATTCCATGCCCGAACGAAACACATTGAAGTTGACTATCACTTTGTGCGTGAACGTGTCTCTCAGAAGCAACTACAGATCAAGTTTATCTCTTCCAAGGATCAACTTGCTGACATCTTCACCAAGCCATTGTCTTTACCACAGTTTGACACTTGCAGGCGCAATCTTACCCTTCTAGATTCTTTAGAAAGTGGCTAAGATTGAGGGAGGGTGTTAGACTGTATAGTTTCTGTATTTACATGTGTATACTGTAACGTTGTATATCACCTCATTATATATATATGTGATAGGTCACCCCTAGAGGGTTGTGCCGGTTCCCCCAAACCTACTGTCTTACACGGCGGATATCTAATCTAAACTAATCCGGCCCAGCCCGAGCGTGTCGACCTGCAACACGTTCAATCGGCCCCATGAACGAACTATATGATGGGCGTTGCGTGTGCATGTGATGATGAGTTTTACCGGCAATGGTCCACCGATTTGAGTGACGGGAACTTCCACGTCTTTTTTACCAGGAAAGTGCATGGCCGGTGCATTTCTGCTCGTCTATCGTGGCGACGCGGAAAGACAAGAATTTTCGACACGGATGGGATGGGATGGGTGGGTGGATGATCATCGGCTCTACTGTAGTCGGCATGCCTCGGTGCATACTGATTGATGTAATATTGTTGTTGCTCAGTGGCCTACTGGAAGACACGGTTTTTATTTTCACCGTTTGGAACCATGCATGCATCTATATATCATATCACATCCGTTTGCGTTGCCTAACTGGGAATATATACGTAGCTTCGGAGGACTGTGTACCGTTTTGTGTTACTTATTTGTCCCCTCGTTCACGGGAAGTGAAGAAAATAAGATGAAAACAAAGAGGAGATGATGTCAAAATTAGCCGTGGTGCGTGTCCGAGTGTCCATGGGCACACGTACACTTGGACCTTCTAGACGCCAGCGGCAACAACAGTCTACCCATTTTTTTTTCTGTTTGTTGGTGTTGGTTTCTTTTGTTGTCGCTAACTCGCTACACTTGAGCTAGCTGCCTAGGTAGCTTGCTGTGAAATGTTCACTTACTCACGCTGAGAGTGAGGGAGCTTGCATTGGCTCTGCTAGCTAGTGCGTGCACCGTTAAAACTGAATTGTCACGCATGATCATCTCTCGCTCTCCGCCTCGATCGACTGCCTCTTTGGTTGATTATTAGTGGAGGTTGTGCACACTTCTTCTGGGGCGCAATTATAGCCGGTGATCACTCTCTAATGGAGGGATATATCCTAGCTTTTTTTACCTCGCTAGTGAGCTTCTCTACGGGATAATCATGGGAATACTCCCTCCGTCTGGAAGTCACCAACATGTTCCTTTCTATTCATTTTGATGACAAGTATTTCCGAACGAAAGGAGTACTAACTAACTGGTCGGTTGATGGACGTAGCAACGACAAGATCACCTATTAAAGCAGGTCTGGTAATTGATGGATATGGATACATACGCACGTAGTAGTAGCGTACTGATTTGGTGGGGAGAAAAATATTAAGACAATGGAGAATGTTCAAGCTACGTGCATGGTGTCAGCGCGTGTGCGGATTGGGGCCATGCATACAAAGCACAGCACAGGCATGATGACCGAATCAACGGGGAGTTGTCGTTGGCCAGTGCGAGCGATTGGGTGAGTGGGCCGGCTCGCCCATCGTCGATCTCCATGGCTTTCCGACACTCCATGGCACTCACTCCTTGCTGGCCTTGCCCGGGCCATTTCTTGGTGGTGTTTGGAGTATGGTGATGGATACGATCTCGCCATCCATCCATCCATCTATCTGATTGATGTGTGTGGCACTAGCGGTACGTGTTGCGATGCGTACGCCCGATGCTCGGCTAGCACTGCCGTCCGCGATGACCGGCCACCGATGCCGACGGACGTACGCTTGTCAAGCGCCGGTTGCTGTCCCTTAATTCCTTCTGCTTTCTTTTTTGCTAGCTGCTCCTCCGGAATGAGGAAAGACAAAGAAAAGAGAAAGAAAATCCACATCTTTTTGGGCGATGATGAAGAGCAAGAATGTCTGTACGTGCGTGGCCGCTCCAAAGCCGTAGGGATTTGCTTTTGTATATTCATTTATTCATAACTCAGAGCAGAAGAAAGATCTAGTCCACTTCAAAGATATCATGTCATACAACATGTCCATATATATATACTTTCCAGGTGGCAGATTTTTCCTTCTCCGGTTGATAGTTAATTAGCTAACAGAAATTGGGTGAGCAGAGAGAAAGTCTGTTAATTAATTGACCACTTACAATATTCCGTAGGGTACTTCATTTTTAAAAATTGGAATGGGGCATTTACATTGATTCTTTTTTTTAACTGAAAGAGCAGCAGTAGAGGCTCCTAACCCCTCATTGTTTAGAAAAAAAAGGCATGCCGAGGCATGATTTGTGCAAAATGCTTTGCTTCCCAATGACCCAAGCCCGACCTTCTTCTGTGATTTTTTCCACCAACACAGAGGGCATGGGTGATTTTTAGTTGAAGGCCCTTTCTTTTCAGCTTTTGCAACGCGCGAGAATCACAACTGATGGAGGCTATCCTTTTGCGGGGACGCCTGGACGACACCTAAAACCAGCCCAATTGTATGCCACATAGCCAACTGATCCATGCCTAGTAAATAGGTTAGCGTCGCGGCTCATATTCTATTGAAATGTCGAGATTCATAGAGCATGTAGGAAGCAATCTCGAGAGCGTCTTTGCAGACCTAGCATAATGGTTGGTGAGGCTATCCTCTTGTCACAAGTCGGTCCGACGCCCAAAGACGATTCCAAAGGGCAAGCCGTGTGAATATCTTGCATTTAGGAGGCACCCAATCCTCTGGGATTACTTCATTTGAGTAGCTTGA
>NC_041392.1:33736224-33759035 GCF_002162155.2 Triticum dicoccoides
GACACAGAGGACACTGATGATTTGTAGTTGAAGGCCTTACTGTTCATTTCTTGCCAGATTTTCCAACACACAAGAATTGCAACGGATGGGGGAGTGGCATGTGGCACAAAAAACTGCCTAATGTTGTGCCACATCAGCACCCGGTCCACACCTGGAAATAGGTTAACATCGCAGCCTGCTTTCTACTAGAACATCTGGCATCCGAAGAGCGTGTGAGAAGCAATTCCGGGAGCAGCTTTGTAGAGCTGAAATAAAAGATTGGTGGGTGCTCCAGCTGACTTTAGTGCTATAGAATGGTCTTTGGACGGCGGACTGGCGTGCGACGCAGGAGGATGTTCATCTCAAGTCCAATAATATAGGTGTAAAGAAGATTCTAAAGGCCAAAGATCCCCAGCATGCATGAGTCTTTGGTGAAAGACGATTCTAAAGCACGAGGTCAGGTGAATATAGTCCAGGATATAGTACTTCATCCGATCGGTAGCTTGACTTGAGATGGTCGTTACTTTTACACCTATACTATATTGTACTTGAACCGTAGCTAGCATTGTAAAGAGAACAGTCCAGCCCCCCTCAAATAGTTCCATTCCATGTGATGATTTCCATCCCCAATATTGCTCGTCGTACTTGCCGTTTGACTAGCTGGCTCCTAGTTTCTTTTTCAAACAAAAAGAATTGAATCATGCATGTAATTTGCTTAGCCAAATTAATCGCATAAGCATAAATAATATTACAACAGCAGCAACAACAATCCAAAGAAACAGAGCACAGGCATGATGGAGTTTGGTTTAAACTATCAAGTCTAGTTTAACTAGATGGCGTGATGGAGTTATGACAAAGTTTTGGCATCAGGATGGCATCATGCATATGCAGACGGATGCATGGGCGTGGCCTACAAGGAGACATAATCATCATGCACAATCAAAAGGCCAAAGGCCAAGGATTCTTCCTCCACCATAACCCCCATGGCCTGCAGCAGCTTTGCAGAGTGATTGATCTCCAAGACCACCACGACTGCGTTAATCATCACGGCGGCCAGCACCCGGCGCCTTTCTATGTAGAACCACTTCTCCATGCACCGTTGACAGCCGCCACTATGTATGTTGCCGTCGGAGATCGGGCGTCTAATCATCCGCATTACATTAGCACCACCAGACACCCCACCACGCTCGTAACTAGTCCTAGGAATCTTAGGTCGCGTGGGCGAGGCCTCGCACTAGCTCTGTTCCTGGAATGATTGAGCTGGAGTGGATACTCGGAGCCTTATTCCGCACTGGCAGAGATCAAATCTGGACTGCAAAAGAAGGACAAACTGTATGAGTAAATCCACTTCTTTCTGGAAAAAGATAAAACCATGGTCTACTGTTGTACTATTGCCTGCAACAAAAAAAATTGTCTATGGGTGCATTGATTTGCTACCCTGCCTAGAAGCAATATTCTCGCAAAAAACAAAATCAGAAAGAGGCAAAGATCAACTGTTTGAGCCGTCAATTCTCTGGTCCTGCTTGGCTATTTGGGAGGACCATTCTGGACTCACGCGCACCAAACGACATATAGGTACCACCATACCAAATCAGAGCAGCAACCCATCAGAAACAGAATGTATGATCAGGAAGATTGCCAGCGATATGGGGACGGTCTTCATCTGATGCATACAGGATATAGGAGGTCGCTCCTGATCTAGGAAACATTCTTTCTAGCCTGGAGGAGTCTTCAGTTGTAGAGTTGCTTGGAGCGTCCCCTGCTGGGTGTAGGTCAGGTGTAGCTTTAGTTCAACTGTATGGTGATCCAGAATGGCCTGAAGCTTCTGTCGTGCAGGCAACCAGACAAGAGACAGGTGCATTTGACAAAGGAAACCTAACCAACTATTGGAAAACATATTATCCATGTTTAATGATGTGCTATCAGATGTGGTGTGTAGAAAACCTCTCTGCTGGTGGTCGAAAGTCGGCACAGAGATCATCAGCTCTGCAATTAGCATCTGCCTTCAGAAGCAAGCGAAGATAGAGCTCATGAGTATGATTAATTTCTTTATAGAGGAAGTACAATTTAATATCGACAGAAACTCGCGTAACAGAACTCTCCTGCATTCTGACCGGCAAATTAACACAACAATAAAAGCTTATAAGCCGGGTGTGCAATCCACTCGGCGATGAGTAATTTCACCTCATCAACAACTCGCCGAATGTGACACCCGGCGATGCGTACTCTGCTTATACCCGTACAGTGTATAAACATAGACGGAAGGTCTTTGTTATGGACACGGTAAAGAGGTACACCGAGTAAAAGCGCTTTGCTACATCTACGTAAGCATCTAACGTAATTTTACGTGCGGGCTGGCTTGGCACAAGTTAATTGGAAGAAAAAACCCGCTCGGACCCTACCCCATGAAATCAGGGGGAGGGTGATTGGTTGAGGGAGGAAAGAACGTAAGTTTACGTTAATAACTTATGTAGATGCAACATTATTGCCGAGTAAAAAGTAGTAGCCCACGGCAAAAAAGAAAAAGGCAACTGACGGCTTGGCCATGTTAACGGCGCTGTGTAAGACGAGTGCCAGGGCTTCAACTTCCGTCCATGTCAATGGTCAACCAGTGGGCACCAGGTAGCCATAAAATTAGCCGAGTGCCCATCGGATGCACACGGCATACATAAGAGCCGAGTACCTCAGCTTAGTTTTTATCTGGCCCCAGGAGCCTCGCAGAGGCATGAATATATATATATGAGTACCTAAAATGGCCCACCTTTTATGTACATGCAGTTCAAAATTGAATATTCCCCCGTAAATAATATAACTGCAATTAGTGTCTTAAAATAGAAAATGGTTCCTGAGAAACACCATATTTTGGCGTTACTGTCGTAATGTAAGATGTTCCATATGGGGAAAATTAGGGATGTTTTAGATAAAAAAATCTAGTCCTATTTTTAAGGCATTAAGTGCATTTCTTGGCATTTAACGGTATAATTAAAATTTGAACTACAAGCGCATGAAAAAAATTGGCAAAAATAAGTTGCTTTTTTTTCTTGAGTCTATTTTTAGGCCTTATCTAAGAAAAGAAATGGAATTCCAAACATTAGGGTGCCAAAACTCGACCACTAAAAATGAGCTTATTGGTTTTTAGTTCTAAAAAATGCAAACGGAGTCTGAAAAACAGTGAAACCTAGCATTGTGCCATTACATGACCACTATAATATACGAAAAACATTTGTGAAAGTTTGCAAAAGTAGTGATGCATGCTGCTTAGAAACCCGACCATCTCCTAGGAAAATCGTGATTTCAGGAGGGAATGGAATGAGTTTGAAGGCAAAGTTTCCATTACATATTGCATGTAATTTTTGACATTTTTTACTGTTAGTTCTTTTATATTTATGTCATTAAGTAATTTTTGAGGCATTTAACAGATATAATTCAAATTTAAACTAGAAGTGCATGAAAAGGTTGGCAAAAGCGGGTTCAAAATCATATTTGTGTTAAGGAGTATATGTTTAGGCATAATCCAAGAAATGAATAAGAATTTCAAACATCAGGATATCAAGACTCTGACCCCAAACATGGAGTTTATTAGTTTCTTAATACTAGAAAAAGCGAACAAAGTCCGTAAATAATGCAAACTAGCAGGGTGTCATCATATGTCCCCTAAAGATTGTACTAAAAATTTAGATGTTTTTGCAAAAGTTGTGCCGTATACTACACGGGAACTGAAACATCTCTCAGAAAGAGGTTTCGAAAGAAAACGGGTCAGCTTTGAAGGTGAAGTGTCATTTGCTTCATATTTTAACATTGGAACTTTTTCTGCACTCAACATACACCAACTATATTGGCCCAATGACAAGTGAAGGCGTGTGTTACGGCAAGAGCATCTCCAACAGCAGCCACAATAACCCCGCGTGCGCGGTAAACTACCATTTTAGCGCGCAGGGGACGTTTTCGTGCGCTCCAGCGGAGGCAGGAAACTCGGGCGCGCGGAAAACGACTGCGCGCGGGGAAAAAGCGGAAGGCCGCGTGCTAGATTTGGCCCACCTCTTTCGGCGCGCCTATAAATTGTTGTGCCAGCCACGCGGCCTTCCATCGCTATCCACATTGCCACGCGCTCTGTCCCCGCTTCCTCTGCTTCCTCTGCCGCTTCCTTGTCCCGCCACCAACGCGCCACCACCGCAGCGCCGCCTCCTCATCGCCGAGGAGGACGAGCGAGCCATGGCAGAGTGGCGCCAGCGCTACCCGCAGGACGTCGCCGACGAGAATGCCTTCTGGGTGGAGAGGACGGCAAGGCGCCGCGCGGAGCGGGCAGACAGGCGTCGACGGAAGGCACTCGCGGAGGCGCAGTGTGATCTCGTTAACGCGGGTGGGGAGTCGTTCTTTGACTCAGACGATCCTCGTTGGGAAGACGCGTGGCTCGATACCTCGGACGACACCAGCGAGAATGATGAGGACGACTCGGAGTAGGTTCTATTTGCACCATAGTTTTTATCTAGTTACACCGTAGTAGTTTTTATCGTGTTGGACTAGTTTTTTTATCTATGATGAACTATGTACGCATTGTGAAATATCTATGTATTGATTCTTTATCTATTTTATCTATGCATTTGATTTTTATATTAGTTTGGAGTGCATATGTTGTTTGTGCAAAAGCGCGCACACAGGTTTTTGCAGTGGCTGCTGGAGCGGCTCGTGCGAGCTAAAATTTGTAGCGGACACTGGAGCAAACGCACCCCGCCGCGCAAAAACAGGCCATCCGTGCGCTGTAAGTGAGTTTTTAGCACGCCGCGCATAGCGCGCCTGTTGAAGATGCTCTAACTGCTTCGATCACACTCGAGGTCTCGAGTGGCTTTATTAGGATGGTACCTACAAAACTTGAAATGTGGTGAAGAAATAGAGTTTTTGTAAAGGAGAATAAAGAAATGTGTGAAATAATAGTGCAACTAAATAACATCAAGAGTAACTGTGTTTGCGGAAGGGGGGAGCCTAGGTGCGGAGAGGTTTAGTTCATGGTAGATAGTGGAAGCGACTCGTTGATTGATTCATGACATCTCTCGCTAATAATCTAGTACCAACAAAAGAATAATTGTTAGGCCCTAAATATCAAGGGTTTATAGTATCGAAAGAATCCTCTCTCAGTATTGACAACGAAGATATCAACCCGTGGTATTCTCCTATGAGTAGTCTAGTGAGGTTTTCATTCTCACTAACCTTGCTAATTACAAGAATTAATGTATCGTGTGTATAATCACAAAAAAATGTATTGTGTGTATGAAATAGATTTTTATATGACAAGTAGGAAAAAAATAAAAATATTAAAATAATAGTACAAGCTGAATATAGAGTTGAATTTATGAGGAATAAATGACTGCAATCCATAATTTCACTAGTATCTCCTCTCCAAATAGCATAGACAAGGTAAATAAATTATAGTTGTGTATCAATTATTACAATTTTTATGTTTGATCATACATGTCAGCATATAGGCATTACGTCCTTGTATCCATAGACCGCTATACAGCTTCATCTATAACTAGTACTCCACTTCAAACCAAAATACATCATATATTTTAAATTATTAAGTAATAAAACAAAGGATTGCATCAAGCAAGGTGACATAATCTTGATAGTATATTATTTTTATCTCTTGCTCATCACCGAGATAACTAGGCAGATATATTTTTATCCTTAGTGGCAATAATACACTGCACGCCTTTTTTTATCTTTCTATCACTGACATAGACTATTACTCTCACTGTTCCAAAATAAGTGTAGTAGTTTTAATCCAGATTTGAACAAGAATCATGACACTTATTTTGAAACGAAGGGAGTACAAGGTTAAACCCAACCAACATAAAGAACTTCCTCTTGGAGATCATTTATCTAAACATGGCTAGGGCAAGACTAATAGATAGGAGAGCGTGCACAGATATAATCATGCAGCAAACAACCAAAACAAACTGATAAATAATCTATATATATATATATATATATATATATATATATATATATATATATATATATATATATATATATTCTGGGAATAAAGTAGAAATTCATCACACCACGACAAACACATCGAGAATTACATCATATTGATCACAATCATGTTAGACTAGTCACAATGGGTAGTAACTTAGACTAGTAACATGCATATATTTCTAGTTTATGTTACTACCTCTATAGTGGGGAGTAACATATGTGTGGTGTCATGCAACACTTCATTTATTTGGTTGTATATACTCATCTTGTCTTGGCATGTGTGATGTTACAGTAACTAGCTACCGCATGCCCCTCTTTCCTCATTGATTACTCGCCACATCATCTGTTTTGTCTAGATATATGTGATGTTATCATCTATTATGTTAGTCCCACTGTTGGTAGTCTTAGACAACTCATGAGATATTTGTATTGAAGAATGGCATAGAGCAGATGTCACATAGCTATTGTTTTCAACCCATAGTCCAAGGAGCACTATCCCCACATCGTCATCGTTGCAGCAAAGTTGATGAAGAAGGCTTCAGCAGAGGGAGGTGTTCCACAATCATGGATGGTTGTGTAGTCTTTGGATAGGATCTCCTCCATCTTAGGTTATTTATCTACTTTTACTTTTTCTGTTGTAGTATGGCAACATTTCTTTGGACATATTCACTCTGCATCTCGTTATATATAATCTGGGCACTCCTGTAGTGCGTGCGATTGAATAAGCTCTATATGCAAAAAAAAAATGTTCTTATAAAAAATAAGCAAGTTTGAGCTAGGACAGTGTTAGCACCCGACAGCGTTAAAACAGGTTATCGTCAAGTCGGCGTGTAGCGATGACACCGACCGCGCCAGGCTCCACAGGTCACCATCGCCAGCCCCGGTGACGGAGGAAGCGTGTAGGGTGCCACTGCCGGAGTTGGCCGTGGCGCCACCGAGATCGTCCACGATATAGGACATGCCGTTGGTGGTCTTGGCCGTCGCGGCGTCAGAGAGGCCGTTGAGCTCGTACGCCGCCACCCGGTCAAGAGCGTCCCAGTCGCCGCCGTACTCGGTCGGCGCCGGCAGGAGCCCGCCGGGGATGACGTGCTCGAGCGGCGGGAGCTTCATGAACTTGTCGTACAGGGTGCTGCTGTCGCTGTGGCACGCGCTGTTGATCAGGTGGTCCAGCGCTGACGATGATGGGTTGGTGGGCTTGGTCTCCTGCCTGCACGATGCCATGGATGAGCGGCCCATGTAGCTGAGGATATGGTCGAGCGCGTCGTCGCTGTGTGGCAGCTGCTGCTGCTGGTGCATCTGCGCCTTGGCCTTGTCGCCGGCGGCGGTCACCATCGACGAGGAGTTGCTCTGGCTGCACTCCATGGCACCGGCGCCGACCAGCTTGTTGGACGCTGCGCCGCCGCCGTTCTGGTGCTGCACGACGATATTCTTCTTCCTGAACACCCTGCAGATGACCCACCCGTCCTCCTGTGCCGACGGTGACTGGACCCCGGCCACGCCGCGAACCTACGCATATCATACGGATAACACCGTCAGTTGATTTACAATCAGATCGATCGGTCGCTTAGGCCAACTTCAGCGCGCGCGACCCCATTCTCTCCGGGTGCGTGGGTAAAACAAACATACCAGATGGTCCAACTAGCGGACGCAAACGGATTTTTGTCCGTTTTATGTCCGCTTTCGACCCATTTCTGGCCCAAGTTTGGACCGTTTTGGGGTAAAACAAACAGCGCGCGGACGGGCGGGCCGTGTGCGCATGTCCTTCCCTGGCCCGCCCGTCGATGGCACAGGGACCCCTCTTTCTATCCGCCCCCTCCCTCTCCAGCCGCACCCCCTCCACTTTTGCCCCTCGTCGTCGCCGCCGCCGCCGCTGCCATTGCAGCTGTGCAGCTCGGACGCGCGCTCGCCCAGCCATAAAAATTATAGATGAAGCTGTATAGCGGTCTATCCAACCACGGTCACCTGATTTGCGCATCCGGCGGCCGGATTTGGAGCGGCTCCGGTCGGGCTTGAGCTCTCCCGGCTGTGGGAGGCCACGCCGCGCCATGGACTGGCGGGCAGGTGCTGACTCCACCTCTAGCCGCTCAGATCTACACCGTCGGCGGTCCGCCAGCAGATACCTGAATGGCGGTTGGCCGGGCTCGATGCTGGCCCAAAAGCTCATCGGCGCATCGTTGCCACTCATTACGTGCGACGACTGCCCAAAGAAGGTCTTGCGCCGCATGTCTACAATGACGAAACATTCCGGATGGGTGTTCATCAAGTGCTCAACCGCTAGGGTATGTGCTACTTTAGCTTTGGTTGTGTTCTCGGATTTGACTAGTTGTGCTAACCTAAAATTTTATTTGTGTAGAATGGATGCAAGTTTTGGTACTGGGTAGAAGACTACATCGATATATTGATAGAGCGCAATTTAGTAGATGTTCGTGCACTTTTAGCTAGAATAGAGGCTAGAGATGAGACTAGTACACTTGTTGCTAGAATAGAGGCTAGATATGAGACTAGATGCGAGGAAGCAATGTCTACTTCTTTACATGCAAGATCGAGCCTCCGCAAATCAACAATGAATGCATCGAGAAGGCACTAATCCAACATACAGAAGAAGTTATGGAAGTTGGATATCTTCTAAAATGTATTCTTGTGGTTCTTGTTTTCTCTGATCTTGCTTTTTAGTCAAAATTTGGTGATGTATTTTCATGTATCAAAAATCAATGATAAAAAAAAGATATGTGCTTACAAAAGAAAATTATACACGGACGAGATGCGGCCGGAATGCGTCCGCGCGTTGGGCGCACGGCCACCGCATTACAAAAATGGCCCGGACATTACCCCATTGCCTTACTCAAACAGAAAAAATCCGGGTTAAACGGACGTCCATTTAGGATCGTGCCCTGAAGTTGGCCTTACAAACAGCGAAGGCAAGGCAAGTGCACCACGACGTGCATAATTACACGCGATTATTTTTTATCGTAATTAGAATAGCTAGGCTAATTATGCATGGTGTTAAATTTTCGATGGAAGGTACTCCTACTACCGAAAGCCAGGTCAAAAGATTTTTGTCGATGGATCTCAAATATATCCATGCATTTTCAATCGACTAGGCAGCTCAAAAGGTCTACCGAAAGCATGCAGGTACGCCCTTTATCGAGAAAAAAATGCATGAATGCACCCGCGCGTAGGGTTTGACCATAGAAAAGGCTCACTCGGTAGTAGCAGACATATATGACACCTGATTGTGTTCTTATTTTTTTTTATAAAATTATGATTTAAAAGGAAGGCTAAATGGGACTTAGCTCCATAATTTTTTATAACTTCTGGCTGAGCTGCCACCGCTATTTAAATTTTAACTTATCGTCTGCTCGCAAGTGCTGAACCTACTACCCAGTACCCACTACTATGATCCACCCTTTCCGTGACGCAGACCCATCGAAAGGAAATTAACCCATTGCATCATGTCATGTGTGTTCCCATTTCCAACCACCACCCGGACATAATCTTCACTAGACCTTGTGGGTCGTCTACAGTCGCATATGTGTGTGCACAGTACGTACGTTAGTCGCACGATTGCAGTGCACCACTAGCGAGCTATCTCCATCCCTGTCGGCCCCGGCCGGTCATCGTGCATGCAGTCGCAACGTGCTGCAGTAGTAGAGGTGTGGACTAGGCGGTACAGTACACGTACCGGGGATGAGATGCCGGAGTAGTAGGAACTTGCGTCGCCGGGAGCAAAGACGGGGTTGGTCGCAGGGGCAGGTGCGATGGCGTCGTCGAGGCGGTACTCGTGCATGATCCAGTCGGACTTGTGGCCACGCGGGGCGCGGCCCTTGTAGAAGACGAGCGTCTTGCGCATGCCGATGCGGCCAGAGCCGGTGGCGGAGTAGATGGCCTTGTCCCGGCCGGTGGCCTTCCAGAACCCGGCGGCGGTGGCGCGGTTGGTGCGCGTCCCCGTGGGGTACTTCTTGTCCTTGTGGCTGAACAGATACCAGTCATTCTGCGGGCCAGTTCCGATCCGACAGCGCTCTGCATGCATGCGTTTTTCCATGGCAAATTAGTTCACCATCCATGAGTCCTGAGCGCTACTCCGATCACATGCGTGCATTGTGCACTACTACTAGTCTACTTCTCGCAATGGAAAAGGGAAGGAATTCACAAACCTTGGATGTCCCATGGCTCGAGCTTGTTGAGGTCGATGTCGCGGATGACGTCGAGGTCGATGCGCTGCAAGGCCACCTTCTTGGCGAGGTAGTAGGTGAGCAGCTCCTCCTCCGTCGGGTGGAACCGGAACCCCGGCGGCACCACCGACTGCCCGTTCACAGAGATGCTCATGGTCGATGGGTGAACCTCACACACACAACGATCACTATAGGATCGATAAAGAAGACACTACTGTAGCTGGAGTGAAATGATCCACCAAGCTATAGCCTACAACTAGCAACAATTGATGGGAGGGAGCAGGAGGGGAGGGAAGACGATGGTGTCGAGTCGAGGGGAATGAAGTTGTTGCCGGTGATGGGGTGCAAGGAAACAATGGCAACGGACGGGGGGTGGTTATATATAGCTGCTGCCAAGCTAGCTAGCCTTGTAATGGGATAAGTTACGTTCGTTCGAGAGGAGAAGTGCCACGGTGGTCCCCGCCGGCAAGGGGGGAGGAGGATGAGGAGGAGGAGGAAGAGGTCCGAAAAAAGGAGACGCGGCCTTAAAAATCTCCACGAAAACCACACCCCAAACCATACTGATCCCCTCCGCACCACAGCATGGCCAACATAACCACCACGGCAAGAGAACAGCACCAACAGCACCGTCGATCAGCAAGACAGCAACATGATGTTTGCGTGCTGGCCGTTTCTCTCTTTTCGTTCATGTTCACGGTTGACGTTGTCATAAATTATAAGAGGAAAATAAGCCACAGAAAGTAAAAGATGTCCGTGTACCAGCCGTTTCTCTCTTTTCTTTCATGTTCATGCGTGATGTTGTGATAAATTAAGGGAAATCAAGTTCCACAAGGTACTACTACGTGATGCGTGATGTCCGTGTACCAGCAGACGATCCATCGAGGTTAGCTATTGGAGGGAAGAAAGCCCAGAGCAATTAGTGGAACAGCTTTCTTGACTTCTCTGGTAAACCGATAAAGAAAGGTGTGCGTATGCATCAATGCATGGATATTGATTCTGCCGCTCAGTTGTAGGGTTCGGCCCTGCTGTGCATATCTGTCTCCTGCTTTTCTCCCTACAGGAGCCAAAAGCCAGGATGGAGACTAGAAATTGATAGGAATAATTGCCTTTGAAAATTATTGATAGCATAAGTCGTCGCAGGAGAACAATGGATGTTGACTTTGATATTTCAAGATATACTACAACTGTGCTAGGAGTACCTAATTCACTGACCAAAGTTGCGGATGGAGTTGTAGTTTATTGATTATTAATTTGAAGATATGCACATGTGCACATTTTTTTGTTAGCCGTGTCTACTTATGAAATGAGTTTTCTATCCGGATAGGGAAGTTGGGCGGGACTTTGGTTGATCATAGGCTTCATTCAGTCTCCTCGTAAAAAAAAGTAAAAAGGAGACTTCATTGGGTCGAGATTACACCAATGAAATGGTGAGTTGACGATCTGTTTGAATATTCTTATAGTGCCAACATAATTGCACGGTAAGCTTTTCGACCATTCATTAAACAGATGGTCCTCGGATCTTACAAATGTATGGGCAAGGGGTGCTCCATGCCTCCATGGGTAGTTTCCTAATAGGTCTCCGACAACTTTCATATTTAAAATAAAATCACGTATAAGGGAAATCGTGTTTTTTTGCACTGTCATGGTATCAAAAGGCGTGTTGCATTTTGATTCGGAGGGAGTACAATAGTTGTACACCACACCGCGTCAAAAAAATTGAGTCTATTCCTGGTCGAACCATGTATTTTGTAATGTAGTGAGACTTGCATTTCAATTTTTGCAACGATGTCAACCACGTTATGTACCATGTGATTCACTGGGAACCACATTTGACAAACTGATGAGGTGTCCCTAACAAAAATTGCTAGCACAACTTGTCCAGGACACGACGCTTTTTTTTTTAGCATCAGTACAGACACAAGCGCTCATATACACGCGCATACACTCACCCCTATGAACGCACACACGCACACCCTACCCCTATGAGCATCTCAGTTGTGCAGGTGGATATAGTACTGTACTCCTATACTTTTATATTCCTGCGCTTTTTATATCACGTGTGCCCAAATATCTAGGCCAGTCGGGCACGCGGTGATTAACCCGTAGCAGGTAGCACGTATGCACGGCAGGCACATTTTTTCCGCGGCCGCCCCAGCACGTATGCCTGTCGATCTTACGCGGCAAGCTCGTCGTACGAACTACGTCTTTTCCGTGCGAGCTGGCGCTTTCCGGTTGCCAAAAAGGAAAGGATCGACGACGACGACGAGGCTGTTTGGTTGGGGACTATTGCGTGGAGCTGTGGCACGCACTCGTCACCTTTGCCGACACGCACGTACGCGCATCCCGGAAAGAGAATCACGTGGTTCCCCTAAGACAACACGTACGGTTATTAATTACAGTGGCAGGCAGAGGAACTTTTATGTTTTATGTGTTCTTCACACTTTCAGACATGTACCGGCAGAGCACTGATCAACTACCCCGTTGCATCCGATCGCGCCCGAGCCGGTCTCTCTCCGTTACGTACGTACCGCAGCGATTTGGTATCATGGCTTCTGGCTTCCTGGAGAAGCCTTTCATGCAGGTCCATGCACGTACGCATCACACCTCCCTCTTAGCTAGCTGCTAGTGGCCTCAGCTAATGTGCATGATTATGCATGCACCAAACTAATCAATCAGGCTGCCATGAACTGATGGCTGTACGGCCGATGGTAATGGCTACTCCGGCCTTGATGTGTCCCGCCGCTGGCCTCCAAACGGCCCTATTCTCTTTCCTTTCTTTTCCTTTGATGAAAAATGTCACGGCACTCGCCTACTGCCTACCAGGTCCGTGCCTGCGTCTCCGTGCATCACACGGTCGAGCCGTGCATGCATCCCCTGTTGCTGCTGCAGGAGTCACCGTGCGTACCAAACGATGAGCTAAATTAATCAAGAACGGAAGCGAGTAGTGGTCAACGACGGCAGACAGACCGATGGATGGATGGATATATGGGTTCGACGGACGACGTGCAGCTGGATGTCTAATCTAAACTAATCCGACCAAACTCGAGCGTGTCGACGTGGAACACGTTCGATCGGCCACATGAACGAACTATATGATGGGCGTTGCGTATGCATGTGATGATGAGTTTTACCGGCAATGATGGATTGATTTGGGAGAGGTGAACTTCTTCATCTTTTACCACAAAGGTCTGCTCGTCTATCGTGGCGACCCGGAAAGACAAGAATTTTCGACACGGATGGGATGGGTGGGTGGACGATCATCGGCTACTGTAGTCGGCATGCCTCGGTGCATGGCAGGAAACGCTAATGGATGCTCAGTGTCGGTGGCCTATTTGAAGACGCGGTTTTCATGTTCGCACCATGCATGCATCTATATATCAAATCGCTTCGGTTTTGTTAGACTGTATTTACATGTGTATATTGTAACGTTGTATATCACCTCATTATATATATATGTGATAGGCCACCCCTAGAGGGTTGTGTCGGTTCCCCCCAAAGCCTATTGTCTTACATGGTATCACGCTAGGTTACGTCCGCTTCCGCCTAAAAACCCTAAACCGCCGCCGCCGCCGCCGCCGCCGCCGCCGCGCCCGCCGTTGCCATCGCCCGACTGCCATGACGTCCGCCGCTGCGTCCGGCTCCACCGCCACCGGTTTTCTGCCGGCCTCCCTCGCGGCACTTCTCTCGAGGCCGCTGGATGCCGCCTCCCTTCAGGCGCCGATCGGGACACGGAGCGTCGGCTCCCTCTTCGCGCTCCCGCCGGCTGCTACTTCGCCCGGGCAGGCGCTTGTGGCCCACACCACCGCCGCCCCGTCAACCGCGGCTGTCGCGCCCTCGGCCACTGCGCCGCTGGTGGCGGAGGACGTCGCGCTGGCAGGCTTCGCGGCGTCAACCGCGGCCATCGCGCCCTCTGTCACCGCGCCGGCTGCCCCTCCGACTGTCTCCACGGTGTTCTCACCTCAGCCAGTCTCCTCGATGGGATCGCAGCCGCCGCCGCCGTTTTACTTCGGCCATCTCATCACCATCAAGTTGTCGTCGGACAGTTACATCTTCTGGCGCGCGCAGGTTCTTCCGCTTCTTGGGAGTCACTACCTGCTTGGCTATGTCGACGACTCTCTCCCTTGCCCTCCTGCGCTGGTTGACAGCGTGCATGGTTCGGTCTATAATCCGGCTCACCGTGTCTGGACAGGGCAGGATCAGGCGAACCTCTCCTCCATCCAGGGGTCGCTCTCTCCGGCCGTTGCTGGGCTTGTTGTCTTCGCCAAGACGTCCCACGAGGCAAGGACTATTCTTGAGCGCTCGTTTGCGGCACAGTCGCAGGCTCGTGTATCTGGGCTCCGTCGCCAACTTGGGGAGTGTCAGAAGCTTGACTCCACCTCCACTGAGTTCTACAACAAAGTCAAGAGTCTCGCCGACACGCTGGCCTCCATTGGACAGCCCCTCACCGACTCCGAGTTCAACTCGTTTATTGTCAATGGTCTTGATGAGGAGTATGACGCCCTAGTCGAGATCATCAATGAGAGGGGCAACTCCACGCCCATGCCAGCACACGAGGTCTTTTCACGCCTCCTGCTTACTGAGCAACGAGTCGAGACGCGCCGATCCAGGGGCAACGGCGCCCTCTCGGCAAACGCCACCACCAAGGGTGGTCGCTCCTCTGCTTCATCCAGGGCTTCTTCGGGGCAGTCACCACCACCCGCCTCGGCCCCTCCTCCTACTGCGACTCTACCAGGGGCTGGCGGTCCACGTGTGTGCCAGCTTTGTGGTCGCGATGGGCACTGGGCCTCGAAGTGTCACAAGCGCTTCCAGCAGGGTTTTCTTGGTCTTGGCAATGACGGGAAGGATACACGCAACTTTGCTCGTCAGGTCGCCATGGCTGATCGTCCGCCGCCGCAGAAGCCACAGGGACACACTCAGTCCTACTCCATTGATCCCCACTGGTACATGGACTCTGGGGCGACAGAGCACCTGACCAGTGAGATGGGGAAGCTTCACACTCGTGAACCCTACCATGGCTCCGACAAGATCCACACCGCCAATGGAGCAGGTATGCACATCTCTCATATTGGTCAAGCATCACTTCTCACTAGACATGCCAATAGGAGTCTTCAACTTCGCAATGTTCTTCGAGTTCCATCTGTGACACGTAATCTTCTTTCAGTTCCTAAACTCACTCGTGATAATAATGTGCTTTGTGAATTTCATCCTTTTGATCTTTTTATTAAGGATCGGGGCACGAGGGACATTCTTCTTAGTGGGCGGCTCTGCCAAGGTCTCTATCGTCTGGAGCATCCTGGCGTCGCTCGCGTCTTCAGTGGAGTTCGGGTATCTCCGTCACAGTGGCATGCTCGTCTTGGTCACCCGGCCACACCTATTGTCCGGCATGTTTTGCGTCGTCATGAGCTTCCTAGTGTGTCTAGTAATAAAGATGTAGCAGTGTGTGATGCTTGTCAGCAGGGGAAGAGTCATCAACTTCCTTTTTCGAAGTCCAGTCGTGAGGTGAAACATCCTTTAGAACTTGTGTTTTCAGATGTATGGGGTCCTGCTTAGACTTCTGTTAGTGGTCATAATTACTATATCAGTTTTGTTGATGCTTACAGCCGCTTTACCTGGCTTTATCTTATCAAACGTAAATCTGATGTGTTTGACATTTTTGTTCAGTTCCAAAAACATGTTGAACGCCTTCTCAAGCACAAAATTGTTCATGTTCAGTCGGACTGGGGTGGCGAGTATCGCAACCTCAACTCCTTCTTTCAGTCGCTTGGGATCACTCACCGTTTAGCATGTCCACATACACATCAGCAGAATGGTTCAGTAGAACGTAAGCATCGTCACATTGTTGAAGCTGGTCTGACTCTTTTGGCCCATGCATCTGTTCCGTTTCGTTTTTGGAGTGATGCTTTCACCACTGCATGTTTTCTCATCAATCGTACTCCCACTCGTGTTTTGAATATGAAGACTCCCATTGAAGTTATCCTTAATGAACAACCGGACTACACCTTTCTCAAGGTGTTTGGGTGTGCTTGCTGGCCCCATCTCCGTCCATATAACAAGCGTAAGCTCGAGTTTCGTTCCAAGAAGTGTGTTTTTCTTGGTTATAGCTCTCTTCATAAAGGATACAAATGTCTTCATGTTCCCACTAATCGTGTCTACATCTCTCGGGATGTTGTGTTTGATGAGCATGTTTTTCCCTTTGCCAAACTCCCTGTGTCCACTACCGAGCCACCTGTCATGCATTCATCCTCTGTTGCTTCTGATCAATTTAATAATGTTGCATATTCTCCTCTATTGTTGCCTAACCATGGTGCAGGCACTGGTCGTGGGGCTCGTTTGGAGATTCTGGAAGCGCCATCTTCTTCTTCGTCGCCATCGCCTTCATCCTCGGCACCTTCTGTTGTGCATGAGGAGCACATGGCGCCCCTGCATGGCCTCGGTTTCCGTGCTCATGCACGGCCGCTCGACGTCCTGGCCCGGTCGCCTCTGGCTTCTGGGCTGCCTTCGCCATCGTCGCGCCCTGCAACCCCGCCGACTGGGCCGGCCTCCTCGGTCCCCGTCTCGCCCAGGGCGTCGGGGCAGTCATCATCAGGCCTGGCCTCGCCCGCCCCTGCCTCGCCCAGGGTGTCTGGGCCCTTCTCACCAGGGCCGGCCTCGCCTGCTCTCGCCTCGCCAAGGCCGTCTGGGCCGGTGTCACCGGAGCTGGCCTCGCCCACCCTCGGTTCGCCCATGGCCTCTAAGCCCCTGTCGTCCGGCCAGTCTTCGCCATGCAGCCCGGAGTCGTCTGTCCCGAGCTCGCCTGAGGTGATTCCTGCATCTCCGGCGACCGTCACGTCTCCGTCACCTTCGCCTCCGCCGGCTCCTGCTGCTGCTCTACGTCAACATACGCGCAGTCGGAGTGGCATTTTTCAGCCTAAGCAACGTCACGATGGCACAGTTGCTTGGTTAGCGGCGTGCATGTCGGCTGCTCTCGCAGATCCATCCTCTGAGCCACGCACGTATCAAGCTGCTATGCGCATTCCTCATTGGAGAGAGGCCATGGAGCAGGAGTATCAAGCGCTTCTTCGCAATCAGACATGGACTCTTGTTCCTCCACAATCACGGGTAAATGTCATTGATTCCAAATGGGTTTTCAAAGTGAAGAGGCATTCTGATGGGTCCATTGAGCGCTATAAGGCTCGTCTGGTTGCTCGTGGATTTCGACAGCGTTTTGGACTTGACTATGAAGACACCTTCAGTCCAGTGGTCAAGCCTACTACCATCAGACTTCTTCTCTCTCTGGCTGTTACTCGAGGTTGGTTTCTTCGTCAGCTTGATGTTCAAAATGCTTTTCTTCATGGTGTCTTGGCGAAGGAGGTTTACATGCGCCAGCCTCCGGGTTTCTCTGATCCGGATCGCCCTATCGTCTGTCCAAGGCAATTTATGGTCTGAAGCAGGCTCCTCGTGCTTGGCATGCTCGTCTTGCAATGGCTCTTCGTGCTCATGGTTTTGCATCATCAACTGCTGACTCCTCATTGTTTCTTCTTCAAAGGCCTGAGGTTACTATGTACTTGTTGGTCTATGTAGATGATATCATTTTGGTCAGTTCCTCTCAGTCGGCTGCTACTGCGCTTGTTCGCTCACTTGGTGCTGATTTTGCGGTCAAGGATCTTGGGAAGCTTCATTACTTTCTTGGTGTGGAGGTTACTTCTCGTGCTGCTGGCCTTGTTATGACGCAGAAGAAGTACTCTCTGGATTTGTTGCAGCGAACTGGGATGCTTAAGTGCAAACCGACGACTACACCCATGTCTACCACTGATAAGCTCAATGCTGTTGATGGTGTGCTTCTTTCTTCTTCTGATGCGACCGAGTACCGGAGTATTGTTGGTGGGCTCCAGTACTTGACGATCACGCGACCAGACATTTCCTATGCTGTTAACCGAGTCTGCCAGTATCTGCAGTCACCCCGTGACACTCATTGGTCTGCTGTTAAGCGGATTTTGCGCTATATTCGTTTCACGGTGGCTCATGGTTTGCATATTCGGCCGTCTGACTTTGGTTGTCTTTCAGCATATTCTGATGCAGACTGGGCTGACAATCCGGATGACAGGCGATCCACGGAGGGTTATGCTGTCTTCTTTGGCTCTAACCTGATTGCCTGGAGTGCTCGGAAACAGGCTACTGTCTCGCGTAGCAGTACTGAGGCTGAGTATAAGGCTGTGGCCAATGCCACATCAGAAATTATCTGGGTACAGTCCTTGCTTCAGGAGTTAAGTATACCCCAATCACAGCCTCCCGTTCTTTGGTGTGATAACATCGGTGCTACATACCTTTCTGCAAATCCGGTATTCCATGCCCGAACGAAACACATTGAAGTTGACTATCACTTTGTGCGTGAGCATGTCTCTCAGAAGCAACTACAGATCAAGTTTATTTCTTCCAAGGATCAACTTGCTGACATCTTCACCAAGCCATTGCCTTTGCCACAGTTTGAGACTTGCAGGCGCAATCTTACCCTTCTAGATTCATTAGAAAGTGGCTAAGATTGAGGGAGGGTGTTAGACTGTATTTACATGTGTATATTGTAACGTTGTATATCACCTCATTATATATATATGTGATAGGCCACCCCCAGAGGGTTGTGTCGGTTCCCCCCAAAGCCTATTGTCTTACAGGTTTGCGTTGCTTAAAAATGAAACTATATAGCATGGAATGACTGTGTACTGTTTGCGCTACTTATTTGTCCCCTCGTTCACGGAAAGTGAAAAGGTTAAGACGAAAACAAAGAGGAAATGATGTCAAAATTAGCGTGGCAGAGGTGAGTCCAGCGAGGTCGAGGAGACCTCCCGGTTTACCGACGGTACCACCGGACGGGCGTACGACGCATGCTATGCCAGCGACGCTGCTAGCGACTAAACGCGCGCTTTATCAGCACGTAGCACGCCCTACCCACGGCGGATGGGGAGGAGAGGGAATATTTCTTCGCCCCTTTTTCTCCTTTGGCAACATCAACGACATACGGGATTTCGCTTTGTCTCCTCCGTCGCCGTCGTAGCCGTGGTGCGTGTCCGACTGTCCATGGGCACACGTACACTTGGACCTTCTAGACGCCAGTGGCTACACTTGAGCTAACTAGCTTGCATGCAGCTGCTTGCTGTGAAATGTGCACTTGCTCACTGAGAGTGAGGGAGCTTGCACTTGCTCTGCTAGTGCGAGCACCGTTAAAACTGAATTGTCAGGCATGATGGTCTCTCGCCTTCGACCGGCTCTTTGATTAGTGGAGGGTGTGCACACTTCTTCCAGAGCTCAATTATAGCCCGCGATTCTCTCTCTAATGGAGCCATATATGCTAACTTTGTTTAGCTCGCTAATGAGCTTCTCTACGGGGTAATCATGCATGGGAATACTACTGGTCCTGACTAACTGATCCGTCGATGGACGTCGCAACGACAAGATCACAAAGTAAAGCCGGCCGGGTGATGGATCAAGGATGCATGTGGATACGTACGCACGCAGTGTTGTAGTGTACTGATTTGGTGGGGAGAAAAATATTCAGATAACTGAGCATGTGGTAGCTACGTGCATGGTGTCTTGTCAGCGCGTGTGCGGATTGGGCCATGCATGGCACAAACATGATGACCGGATCAGCGGGGAGTGTTTTCGTTGGCCAGTGTGCGAGTGGGTGGGCGGGCTTTTGCCCCCATCACTCCATGCCAAGCCAAACCCTAAGCCCCCATGGCTTTCCGACGCACGGCGGACGGCGATCAAATTCCGTCGCTCCACCTCTCTTTGCTGGCCTGGCCATGGCCAATTGGTCGTGTCCTCTCTTTTCCCGGGTATTTCTTGGTGGGGTTTGGAGTTTGGTGATGGATACGATCTCGCCATCCATACATCCATCCATCTATTTTTTTTAATACAATACAGACATAAGCGCTCATATACACGAGCATACACTCATCCCTATAAACGCACACACGCACATCCTACCTCATGAGCACCTTCGAAAGACTGAGCCGACATATTATCTTGAAATTTACGAAGTTACCCTAGGCACCTCGTCGTCGACAGGAACGTCTCCTCCTACTGAATGCGCATCGTCCGAAATTACGAAGGACTGTGATATTTGGCACACGTGTGCCATATAAACAAAACTGCCACACCTCTATTTATTTCATTTTAAAGTACCATACGATCCCTTGTTCTTTGACCTCGCCTCTTTCCAAATGACCCCGTAGGCTCGCCTGAGAAACCTACTTCTCCCGCACATCTCGGGCGCTCACCCCCGAGAAAACTGCCACTTCTTCACGTCTACCACATGATTTCTCCTCAGGACAAAGTTACCATGATATTCGTATGCAAGTTATCAGGCCTGTGTTGCATAACTTACCATGCTATTTACATAAAACGTATCAGGTACTATGCTTCAACAACTACACCTTTTCAAAGTTACCACTGTGTTTTGTACACAAGTTATAAGGTCTTCGATGTGTAAAATACCGTGGTACTTACACATAAGTTATCAGGGTATATGTACATCAACCTCCCCCGGTCAAAGTTACCATGGGGGATTGTACATAAGTTACTGGGTCTACGGTTCGTATATTATCATGGTACTTGCACCTAAAAACCTGGGTGTGTTTCGGTAACTTTTTCCATAGGTCAAAAATTACCATGATGTTTTTGCGTAATTTATCACGCCTATAGCACGTGTGTCCCTCATGACACTAAACATTATGTGACTTTCCCGTGGCACGTCATGTGTTGTGTTCATCCAAGAGGCCCACGCGCGAGGCAAGTGTATGTTTTTAACAACTTATATATTTTCCTTTGGTAAAAAAGTTACCATCATGTTTATATTGCAAGTTATCGGTTATGGGGTGCTTATATTATCATGTTATTTACACAAAAATTATTGGGGATGTATTGAACAACTTTTTCCCGGGGCAAAAAGTTATCATGGTGATTCTAGGTAACCTATCAAGCCCGCAGTGCTTAAAATATCATGTTATTTACACAAAATTTATCAGGGATATGTTTCAGCAACAAATCCCCCCTCCCCTCCACGGGTCAAAACTTATCATGGTGTTTAGTTATCGCAGTGCATATGTTTTCATACTATTTACACATAAAAATGTCAGGGGAGGGAGGTATACTACCATGCTATTTACACAGAAGATACCGGAGTATCTTTTCAAAAAAAAATTCCCTACGGTCAAAGTTACCATGGTGCTTCTACCTCAGTTATCAGATGTGCGCTGCATATATTACCATCTATTTACACATAAATTATCAGGTATCTTTTCATATTTGTTTTCCCCAATGGTTAAAGTTATCACGATGTTTGTATCTAAACTATCAGGTCTATGGCGTGAATGTTATCGTGCTATTTATAGAAATTACCAGGGGCGGGCTCAACAAATTTATTCCCAATGATCAAAGTTACCATGATGTTTGAAACAAAAAGTTTTTCAGTGCTAACATATTAAAGGCAAAAACATGTCAAAACAGTATTTCCCTTAGAATGTTCAACAATGAGTGTCATAGGTGAGGTGGTTAGCTCCCTTTGTTAATTACTTGTAGACCAGAGATCAAATCCTAGTCTAAACATTATTTTTGCTGAAAATCGAGAAGGCATGTGGGGCCATAATGACGATTACGAAAATTAGGAAAGCACCCGATAAAATCGGGGAGGACGTGCAGGAAAGGAAAGAAATCGGAGAAGGACGTGAGGGAAAGGAAAGAAATCGGAAGGTCGTGCGGAAAAGGAAAAAAAAATCGGGAGAAAATTGATGGCGTTGGATGCTTCTGGCAGTTTCGCAATCTGCCACATGGTTGCCATATACATATTTTGAATTACGAAATAAATCCAGAAATAAATGCGAGCACCAGGATTTGAATCAAGGTGAGCTGAGAATAGCACAGTCCCTCTAACCATCCAACCACAGGTTGGTTCGCATCCATCCATCTATCTGATTCATTGATGTTTGTGGCACTGGCGCTACGTGCTGCAATGCGTATGCCCGAAGCTCGTCTAGCACTGCCATCGGCGACGGCCAGCCACCGACGGCGACGTACGTACCTACGCTTGTCAAGCGCCGGTTGTTGTCCTCCTTCTGCTTTCTTTCTTGCTAGCTGGTCCTCCGAAAAGAGGAAAGAGAAAGAAATCCACATCTTTTTGGGCGATGATGAAGAGAAAGAATGTCTGTGCGTATATATGTGCTTTCCCTTTAATTTTGTTCCTGGCGTGTAGGCCATGAATTGATCGTGTGATGTAAGTGGGGAGGTTTGCAGGGCTGATTTGGACTTGGCACGAGCTTAACACCAAGTCAGCCATGGATATGTAGTAGTGTGGTGGTGTTATGGATGGATCCTTGGTTGCGTGGCGGCTCCGCAGCCGTAGGGATTTGCTTTTGTATATTCATTCATAATTTAGAGCAGATCAAAGATCTAGTCCACTTCAAAGATATCATGTCATGCGTTCCAGGTGGCAGAATTTTCCTTTTCCAGTTGATAGTCAATTAGATAACTGAAATCTGGTGAGCAGAGAGAAAGTCTGTTAATTAGTTGAACACTTACAATATTCTCTAGGGTACTTCATTTAAAAAAATGGAAGGGGCCTTTCCATTGATTTGTTTTTGAACTGAAAGGGCAGCAGGAGAGGCTCCTCAAGAATTAAGGAGAAGTCCAGGAGAAAGAAATAAGCGGAGACCC
>NC_041392.1:33759395-33785941 GCF_002162155.2 Triticum dicoccoides
CTTGATTGTTAAAAAAGGCATGCTAAGGCTTAATTTGTGCAAAATGCTTTGGTTCCCAATGACCCAAGCCCGACCTTCTTCCGTGATTTTTCCACCAACACGGAGGGCATGGGTGATTTTTAGTTGAAGACCCTACCATACCTTTGTTTTCCAATTTTGCAACGCGCAACAATCACAACTAATGGAGACTATCCTTTTGCAGGGAATGCCTGGATGGCACGTAAAACCATCCCAATGGTATGCCGCATAGCCTGTTGATCCATGCCTTGTAAATAGGTTAGCATCGCGGCTCATATTCTATTGAAATATTGAGATTCAAAGAGCATGTAGGAAGCAATCTCGGGGGTGTCTTTGCAGAGCTAGCATAATGGTTGGTGAGGCTATCCTCTTGTCACAAGGCGGTCCGACGTCCAAAGAGGATTCCAGGGGCAAGCCATGCGAATATCTTGCATTTAGGGGGCGCCCAATCCTCTGGGGTTACTTCATTCAAGTAGCTTGATTTGAGATTACGTGTACTTTACACATATATCGAGCATACAAATAGAAGCACTCGCCCCTAAAATCACCCCGTTCTATGTGTTGATTTCCATCCATGATAGATTGTCGTACTCATTAGCTAATTGTAAAATCATGAGCACACAGCTCTGTTAGTTGACCTCTTAAACTATTGTCGGTTGGGTACTTCAATTTTTAGGATTGAAACAAGGCAGGAGCTTTGCCTTTTCATTGATTAAGGAGAAGAAAACATGTTGGCCGAGATCTAAAGTAAAAAAGAGCTCAAATCACAGAAGGACAATGAGCCAAGCTCAACACTTCTATTTCTTGCGCCAGCACAGAGAGCAGTGTTGATTTGTAGTTGAACGCATTAGTGTTCATTTCTTGTGAGATTTTCCAACACACGAGAATTGCAACGGATTGGGGAGTGGCCTTTTGTGTGGACACCTCGGTGGCACAAAAAACTGCCTAATGTTGCGCTACATCGGCATTCGGTCCATACCTGCAAATAGGTTAGCATCACGGCTTACATTCTCCTAGAACATCTGACATTCGAAGAGCGTGTGAGAAGCAATTCCAGGAGCAGCTATGTAGAGCTGGAATAAAAGATCGTTGCGGGCTCCAGCTGACTTTGTGCTTTAGAATTTAGACGGCAGAACGACTTGTGACAATAGGATTGCCCTCACCAGGGAGTATATTCATCTCAAGTCCAATATAGGTGTAAAGACGATTCTAAAGACCAAAGACCCCAGCATGAATGAGTGTTTGGTGAAAGACGATTCTAAAGCAGCACGAAGCCCGGTGAATATCCTCCAGGGTGTACTTCATCCGATCGGCAGCTTGATTTGATATGGTCGGTATTTTACGCCTACACAATATTGGACTTGAACCGTAGCTAGCATTGTAAAGAGAAGTGTCCGGCCCCCCTCAATAGTTCCATTCCATGTGAAGATTTCCATCGTCAATATTGCTCTTGTCGTACTTGCCGTATGACTAGCTGGCTCCTAGTTTCTTTCCCAAACAAAAGGGATTAAATCATGCATGTACTTTCCCAAACAATATTCATGAGTATATAATAGCAGCAGCAGCAACAACAACAACAACCGAAAGGAACAAAACACAAGCATGATGGAGTTTGCTTTAAAGTATCAAGTCTATTTTACTTGGATGGCATGATCGAGTTATGACTTATGACAAAGTTTTGGCATCAGGATGGCATCATGCATACGCATGCATATGTCCTACGAGGCATCATCATGCCTGCGGTAACAGCCTAACTCGTGCATGGCAAAGCCACACGCACAATCAAAAGGCCAAAGGATTCTCCCTCCACCATGACTCCCGGTCAGAGTGATTGATCTCCAAGACCAAAGCGGTCAGCGAGCTAATCATCACGGCGGCCAGCACCCGGCGCCTGTCTACGTACTACTACTACTCCTCCATGCACCGTCCACAGCCGCCACTATGTATGCTGCCGTCGGGGATCGGGCGTCTAATCATCTGCATTATATTAGCGGCACCAAACACCCCACCACGATCGCAACGACGGAAGAGTAAGTAGTCCTAGGAATCCTAGGTAGCAGACGCTAGCGTGGGGGGAGGCCTCGCACTAGCTGTGTTCCTCAAATGATTGGGCAATTCTTGAGCTGATAGTGGGAGTAGATAATCATAGCCTTATTCAGCAGTGGTGCAAATCAGATCTGGACTGTAAAAGAAGGACAAAGTGTATCAGTAAATCCACTTCTTTTTGGAAAAAGAAAAAACTATGGTCTACTGTTGTACTATTGCCTGCAAAAAAATATGTCTATGGGTGCATTGATTTGCTACGCTGCCTAGAAGCCTTGTCCTGAACAGAGGAAGCAATTTTCTGGCAAAAAACAAAATCAGAAAGACAAAAAGCAAAGAGCAACTGTTTGAGCCGTCAATTCTCTGGTCCTGTCTGGCTATTTGGGAGGACCATTCTGGACTCACCCGCACCAAACGACATATGGTACCACCATACCAAATCAGAGCAGCAACCCATCAGAAACAAAATGTATGATCAGGAAGATTGCGAGCCATATGGCGACGGTCTCCATCTGATGCATACAGGACATATAGGTGGTCGCCCCTGATCTAGGAAACATTCCTCCTAGCCTAGCCTTGAGGAGGCTTCAGTTCGAGAGTTGTCTGGAGTGTCCCCTGCTGGGTGTAGGCCAGGTGTAGCATCAGTTCAACTGTATGGTAATCAAGAATGGCCTGAAGCTTCTGGCGTGCAGGCAACCAGACAAGAGACAGCTGCATTTGACAAAGGAAAGCTAACTAACAATTAGAAAAATATATTAATCTATGTTTAATGATGTGCTACCTGATGTGGTGTGTAGAAAACCACATCAGCTCTGCAGTTCGTATCTGGCTTCAGAAACAAGCGAAGATAGAGCTCATGAGTAAGATCATTACAGTTTAATATCGACAAAAATCGCGTCTCACCGAGAGAACAGAACTCTCCTGCGTTCCAACCAGCAAATTAACGCAACAGGAAAAAGCTTATAAGCCGAATGTGCAATCCACTCGGCGTGAGTAATTTCACCTCGGCAACAACTACGCCGAATGTGACACTCAGTATGCGCACTCGCATATACCCAGTCGGTGTATGAACATGAGCGGAAGGCCTTCTGTTAAGGACACGGCATGATGATGCGCACGGCATACATATAAGCTGAGAGTCGCGGCTCGGCTTTTATCAGAGCCCTAGAGCCACGCAGAGGCATGGAGTGGCGTGGCGTTGTGTGTGGCCGGTTGGCCAGTGGCGTGCTCAGGTAGGAGGCGGTGGTGAGGCGGAGGAAGGGCAAGCAGCGAACGGAGGAAAAGGAGAGGAGGAGGCGTGGGATGAGAGTGGCGCCGAACACAAGCCGAGTGCCTTATGCCGGAGACTCGGTTTACGCGAGACGAACCTTTTTTGTATTTTAAAAGGCGGCTGCTACAAATCAGGCGGATGATTTCCTAGAGAAATCATCCGCCCAGGCAGCCGTTCGATCCTGCACCGATGCCCGTTCGATCGAGCCACCACAGGCTGGGCCTTTCTCCTCTAATCCCCATCCATCTGATTCTGGTATAGAGCAACGCCGCCTGATGCAAGCGCAGCACCCCCTCCCCTCCGACAGCCCGCTTAGGTGACCTCGCGTCACCGGAGCCACCGGCAGCTGCTGCATCGCAGCTACAAGAGTCGCCGGCAACCACTGCATCGCACCACTGGGAGCCACCGGGTGCTGCTCCATAGCAACATCGAGCGTGATGAAAAAACTTGGATGCAGCACCGACGAGCTCCGGCGAAGCTTCACTGACGCACCGGCGAAGCTTCATTGGAGCTCCGGCGAAGTTTCATTGGAGCATCGCCTGCTACGATGCAGCTCTGCCGCCCTCCATGGCAGCAACTCATAGCTCTCTGCTGCTCCAACGCAGCTTCTGAAGGAAATATGCCCTAGAGGCAATAATAAAGTTATTATATATTTCCTTATATCATGATAAATGTTTATTATTCATGCTAGAATTGTATTAACCGGAAACATAATACATGTGTGAATACATAGACAAACAGAGTGTCACTAGTATGCCTCTACTTGACTAGCTCGTTGATCAAAGATGGTTATGTTTTTTAACCATAGACATGAGTTGTCATTTGATTAACGGGATCACATCATTAGGAGAATGATGTGATTGACTTGACCCATTCCGTTAGCATAGCACTTGATCGTTTAGTTTATTGCTATTGCTTTCTTCATGACTTATACATGTTTCTATGACTATGAGATTTTGCAACTTCCGTTTACCAGAGGAACACTTTGTGTGCTACCAAACGTCACAACGTAACTGGGTGATTATGAAGGTGCTCTACAGGTGTCTCCGAAGGTACTTGTTGGGTTGGCGTATTTCGAGATTAGGATTTGTCACTCCGATTATCGGAGAGGTATCTCTGGGCCCTCTCGGTAATGCACATCACCTAAAGCCTTGCAAGCATTGCAACTAATGAATTAGTTGAAGGATGATGTATTACGGAACGAGTAAAGAGACTTGCCGGTAACGAGATTGAACTAGGTATTGAGATACCGACGATCAAACCTCGGGCAAGTAACATACCGATGACAAAGGGAACAACGTAAGTTGTTATGCGGTCTGACCGATAAAGATCTTCATAGAATATGTGGGAGCCAATATGAGCATCCAGATTCCGCTATTGGTTATTGACCGGAGACGTGTCTCGGTCATGTCTACATTGTTCTCGAACCCGTAGGGTCCGCACGCTTAAGATTTCGATGACAGTTATATTATGAGTTTATGAGTTTTGATGTACCGAAGGAGTTCGGAGTCCCAGATGAGATCGGGGACATGAGAGGAGTCTCGAAATGGTCGAGACGTAAAGATCGATATATTGGATGACTATATTCGGACATCGGAAAGGTTCCGAGTGATTCGGGTATTTTTCGGAGTACCGAAAAGTTACGGGAATCCGTATTGGGCCTTATTGGGCCATACGGGAAAGAAGGAAAAGGGCCTCAAGGGTGGCCGCACCCCTTCCCTTGGTCTGGTCCGAATTGGACTAGGGAAAGGGGGCACCCCTTCCTTCCTTCTCATTTTCCCTTCCTCTTTTCCTATTCCATATGGGAGGTGGAATCCTACTAGGACTACGGAGTCCTAGTAGGACTCAACACTTGGCGCGCCGCCTCCTAGTGTCGGCCTCCTCCTCCCTTGCTCCTTTATATACGGGTGCAGGGGGCACCCCACAGAGAAAACAATTGATCATTGATCTCTTAGCCGTGTGCGGTGCCCCCTTCCACCATAATCCTTGATAGTATTGTAGCGGTGCTTAGGCGAAGCCCTGCGACAGTAGAACATCAAGATCGTCACCATGCCGTCGTGCTGACGGAACTCTTCCCCGACATTCTGCTGGATCGGAGTCCGGGGATCGTCATCGAGCTGAACGTGTGCTAGAACTCGGAGGTGCCGTAGTTTCGGTGCTTGATCGGTCGGGCCGTGAAGACGTACGACTACATCAACCGCGTTGTGCTAACGCTTCCGCTTTCGGTCTACGAGGGTATGTAGACAACACTCTCCTCTATCGTTGCTATGCATCACCATGATCTTGCGTGTGCGTAGGAAAATTTTAGAAATTACTACGTTCCTCAACAGTGGTATCAGAGCCTAGGTTTTATGCGTTGATGTTATGCACGAGTAGAACACAAGTAAGTTGTGGGCGATATAAGTCATACTGCTTACCAGCATGTCATACTTTGGTTCGGCGGTATTGTTGGATGAAGCGGCCCAGACCGACATTACGCGTATGCTTACGCGAGACTGGTTCTACCGACGTGCTTTGCACACAGATGGCTGGCGGGTGTCAGTTTCTCCAACTTTAGTTGAACCGAGTGTGCCTACGCCCGGTCCTTGCGAAGGTTAAAACAGCACCAACTTGACAAACTATCGTTGTGGTTTTGATGCGTAGGTAAGAACGGTCTTGCTAAGCCCATAGCAGTCACGTAAAACTTGCAACAACAAAGTAGAAGACGTCTAACTTGTTTTTGCAGGGCATGTTGTATGTGATATGGTCAAGACATGATGCTAAATTTTATTGTATGAGATGATCATGTTTTGTAACCGAGTTATCGGCAACTGGCAGGAGCCATATGGTTGTCGCTTTATTGTATGCAATGCAATCGCGTTGTAATGCTTTACTTTATCACTAAGTGGTAGCGATAGTCGTGGAAGCATAAGATTGGCGAGACGACAATGATGCTACGATGGAGATCAAGGTGTCACGCCGGTGACGATGGTGATCATGACGGTACTTCGAAGATGGAGATCACAAGTACAAGATGATGGCCATATCATATCACTTATATTGGTTGCATTTGATGTTTATCTTTTATGCATCTTATTTTGCTTAGTTCGACGGTAGCTTTATAAGATGATCTCTCACTAAATTTCAAGATAAAAGTGTTCTCCCTGAGTATACACCGTTGCCAAAGTTTGTCATGCCCAGACACCACGTGATGATCGGGTGTGATAAGCTCTACGTCCATCTACAATGGGTGCAAGCCAGTTTTGCACACGCAGAATACTCAGGTTAAACTTGACGAGCCTAGCATATGCAAATATGGCCTCGGAACACTGAGACCGAAAGGTCGAGCGTGAATCATATAGTATATATGATCAACATATTGATGTTCACCATTGAAAGCTACTCCATTTCACGTGATGATCGGTTATGGTTTAGTTGATTTGGATCACGTGATCACTTATAAGATTAGAGGGATGTCTTTCTAAGTGAGAGTTCTTAAGTAATATGATTAATTGAACTTAAATTTATCATGAACTTAGTCCTGGTAATATTAACATATCTATGTTGTATATCAATAGCTCGCGTTTAGCTCCCCTGTTTTATTTTTGATATGTTCCTAGAGAAAACGAAGTTGAAAGATGTTAGTCGCAATGATGCGGATTGGATCCATGATCTGAGGTTTATCCTCATTACTGCACGGAAGAATCTCTCACTAAATTTCAAGATAAAAGTGTTCTCCCTGAGTATGCACCGTTGCCAAAGTTCGTCGTGCCCAGACACCACGTGATGATCGGGTGTGATAAGCTCTACGTCCATCTACAACGGGTGCAAGCCAGTTTTGCACACGCAGAATACTCAGGTTAAACTTGACGAGCCTAGCATATGCAGATATGGCCTCGGAACACTGAGACCGGAAGGTCGAGCGTGAATCATATAGTATATATGATCAACATATTGATGTTCACCATTGAAAGCTACTCCATTTCACGTGATGATCGGTTATGGTTTAGTTGATTTGGCTCACGTGATCACTTATAAGATTAGAGGGATGTCTTTCTAAGTGGGAGTTCTTAAGTAATATGATTAATTGAACTTAAATTTATCATGAACTTAGTCCTGGTAATATTAACATATCTATCTTGTAGATCAATAGCTCGCGTTTAGCTCCCCTGTTTTATTTTTGATATGTTCCTAGAGAAAACTAAGTTGAAAGATGTTAGTAGCAATGATGCGGATTGGATCCGTGATCTGAGGTTTATCCTCATTACTGCACAGAAGAATTATGTCCTTAATGCACCGCTAGGTGACAGACCTATTGCAGGAGCAGATGCAGACGTCATGAACGTTTGGCTAGCTCAATATGATGACTACTTGATAGTTTAGTGCACCATGCTTAACAGCTTAGAATTGGGACTTCAAAAACGTTTTTGAACGTCATGGATCATATGGATGTTCCAGAAGTTGAAGTTAATATTTCAAGCAAATACCCGAGTTGAGAGATATGAAGTCTCCAACAAGTTCTATAGCTAAAAGATGGAGGAGAATAGCTCAAGCAGTGAGCATGTGTTCAGATTGTCTGGGTACTACAATCGGTTGAATCAAGTGGGAGTTAATCTTCCAGATAAAATAGTGATTGACAGAATTCTCTAGTCACCATCACCAAGTTAGTACAACTTCATGATGAACTATAGTATGCAAGGGATGATGAAAACGATTCCCGAGCTTTTCATGATGATGAAATCGATGAAGGTAGAAATCAAGAAAGAGCATCAAGTGTTGATGATTAACAAGACCACTAGTTTCAAGAAAATGGCAAAGGGAAAGAAAGGGAACTTCAAGAAGAACGGCAAGCAAGTTGCTGCTCAAGTGAAGAAGCCCAAGTCTGGTCCTAAGCCTGAGACTAAGTGCTTCTACTGCAAAGGGACTGGTCACTAGAAGCGGAACTACCCCAAGTATTTGGCGGATAAGAAGGATGGCAAAGTGAACAAAGGTATATTTGATATACAGATTATTGATGTGTATTTTACTAGTGTTCATAGCAACCCCTCGGTATTTGATACTGGTTCAGTTGCTAAGAGTAGTAACTCGAAACGGGAGTTGCAGAATGAACACAGACTAGTTAAGGGTGAACTGATGATGTGTGTTGGAAGTGGTTCCAAGATTGATATGATCATCATCGCACACTCCCTATACTTTCGGGATTAGTGTTGAACGTAAATAAGTGTTATTTGGTGTTTGCATTGAGCATGAATATGATTTGATCATGTTTATTGCAATACGGTTATTCATTTAAGTAAGAGAATAAATTGTTGTTCTGTTTACATGAATAAAACCTTCTATGGTCATACACCCAATGAAAATGGTTTGTTGGATCTCGATTTTGGTAATACACATTCTCATAATATTGAAGCCAAAAGATGCAAAGTTAATAATGATAGTGCAACTTATTTGTGGCACTGCCGTTTAGGTCATATTGGTGTAAAGCGCATGAAGAAAATCCATGCTGATGGGCTTTTAGAATCACTTGATTATGAATCAGTTGATGCTTGTGAACCGTGCCTCATGGGCAAGATGACTAAGACTCCGTTCTCCGGAACAATGGAGCAAGCAACTGACTTACTGGAAATAATACATACGGATGTATGCAGTCCGATGAATGTTGAGGCTCGCAGCGGGTATCGTTATTTTCTGACCTTCACAGATGATTTGAGCAGATATGGGTATATCTACTTGATGAAACACAAGTCTGCAACATTTGAAAAGTTCAAAGAATTTCAGAGTGAAGTGAAGAATCATCGTAACAAAAATAAATGTTTCTACGATATGATCGCAGAAGTAAAATATTTGAGTTACGAGTTTGGCCTTCAGTTAAAAACAATGTGAAATAGTTTCACTACTCACGCCACCTGGAACACCACAGCATAACGGTGTGCCCGAACGTCATAACCGTACTTTATTGGATATAGTGCAATCTATGATGTTTCTTACCGATTTACCACTACAGTTTTAGGGTTGTGCATTAGAGACAATTGCATTCACGTTAAAAAGGGCACCATCTAAATCCGTTGAGACGACACCGTATGAACTGTGGTTTGGCAAGAAACCTAAGCTGTTGTTTCTTAAAGTTTGGGACTGCAATGCTTATGTGAAAAAGTTTCAACATGATAAGCTCGAACCCAAATCGAAGAAGTAAATCTTCATAGGATATCCAAAAGAAAATGCTGGGTACACATTCTATCACAGATCCGAAGGCAAGTTATTCATTGCTGAGAATGGATCCTTTCTAGAGAAGGAGTTTCTCTCGAAAGAAGTGAGTGGGAGGAAAGTAGAACTTGATGAGGTAACTGTACCTGCTCCCTTATTGGAAAGTAGTTCATCACAGAAATCTGTTCCTGTGACTACTACACCGATTAGTGAGGAAGCTAATGATGATGATCATGTAACTTCAGATCAAGTTACTACCGAACCACGTAGGTAAACCAGAGTGAGATCCGCACCAGAGTGGTACGGTAATCCTGTTCTGGAGGTCATGTTACTTGACCATGACGAGCCTACGAACTATGAGGAAGCGATGATGAGCCCAGATTCTGCAAAATGGCTTGAGACCATGAAATCTGAGATGAGATCCATGTATGAGAACAAAGTATGGACTTTGATTGACTTGCCCAATGATCGGTGAGCCATTGAGATTAAATGGATCTTCAAGAGGAAGACAGACGCTGATAGTAGTGTTACTATCTACAAAGCTAGAATTGTCACAAAAAGTTTTTCGACAAGTTCAAGGTGTTAACTACGATGAGAGTTTCTCACTCGTATCTATGCTTAAGTCTGTCTAAATCATGTTAGCAATTGCCGCATTTTATGAAATCTGGCAAATGGATAAACAAAACTGCATTCCTTAATGGATTTATTAAAGAAGAGTTGTATATGATGCAACCGGAGTTTATGTCAATCCTAAAGGTACTAACAAAATATGCAAGCTCCAGCGATCCATCTATGGACTGGTGCAAGCATCTCGGAGTTGGAATATACGCTTTGATAAGTTGATCAAAGCATATAGTTTTATACAGACTTGCGATGAAGCCTGTATTTACAAGAAAGTGAGTGGGAGCACTACAGCATTTCTGATAAGTATATGTGAAAGACATATTGTTGATCGGAGATAATGTAGAATTATTCTACAAAGCGCAAAGGAATATTTGAAAGGAGTTTTTCAAAGAAAGACCTCGGTGAAGCTGCTTACATATTGAGCATCAAGATCTATAGAGATAGATCAAGATGCTTGATAAGTTTTTTCAATGAGTACATACCTTGACAAGATTTCGAAGTAGTTCAAAATGGAACAGTCAAAGAAGAAGTGCTTGCCTGTGTTCCAAGGTGTGAAGTTAAGTAAGACTCAAAACCCGATCACGACAAAAGATAGAGAGGGAATGAAAGTCATTCCCTATGCCTTAGCCATAGGTTCTATATAGTATGCCATGCTGTGTACCAGACCTATTGTATACCCTGCCCTGAGTTTGGCAAGGGAGTACAATAGTGATCTAGGAGTAGATCACTGAACATTGGTCAAAATTATCCTTAGTGGAATAAGGATATGTTTCTCAATTATGGAGGTGACAAAAGGTTCGTCGTAAAGGGTTACGTCGATGCAAGTTTTGACACTGATCGAGATGACTCTAAGTCTCAATTTGGATACATATTGAAAGTGGGAGCAATTAGCTAGAGTAGCTCCATGCAGAGCATTGTTGACATAGAAATTTGCAAAATACTTACGGATCTGAATGTGGCAGACCCGTTGACTAAACTTCTCTCACAAGAAAAACATGATCACACCTCAGTACTCTTTCAGTGTTAATCACATAGCGATGTGAACTAGATTATTGACTCTAGTAAACCCTTTGGGTGTTGGTCACATGTCGATGTGAACTATGGGTGTTAATTACATGGTGATGTGAACTATTGATGTTAAATTACATGGCGATGTGAACTACATTATTGACTCTAGTGCAAGTGGGAGACTGAAGGAAATATGCCCTAGAGGCAATAATAAAGTTATTATATATTTCCTTATATCATGATAAATGTTTATTATTCATGCTAGAATTGTATTAACCGGAAACATAATATATGTGTGAATACATAGACAAACAGAGTGTCACTAGTATGCCTCTACTTGACTAGCTCGTTGATCAAAGATGGTTATGTTTCCTAACCATAGACATGAGTTTTCATTTGATTAACGGGATCACATCATTAGGAGAATGATGTGATTGACTTGACCCATTCCGTTAGCATAGCACTTGATTGTTTAGTTTGTTGCTATTGCTTTCTTCATGACTTATACATGTTCCTATGACTATGAGATTATGCAACTCCCGTTTACCAGAGGAACACTTTGTGTGCTACCAAATGTCATAACGTAACTGGGTGATTATAAAGGTGCTCGACAGGTATCTCCGAAGGTACTTGTTGGGTTGGCGTATTTCGAGATTAGGATTTGTCACTCCGATTGTCGGAGAGGTATCTCTGGGCCCTCTCGGTAATGCACATCACCTAAAGCCTTGCAAGCATTGCAACTAATAAATTAGTTGCAGGATGATGTATTACGGAACGGGTAAAGAGACTTGCCGGTAACGAGATTGAACTAGGTATTGAGATACCGACGATCGAATCTCGGGCAAGTAACATACCGATGACAAAGGGAACAACGTATGTTGTTATGCGGTCTGACCGATAAAGATCTTCGTAGAATATGTGGGAGCCAATATGAGCATCCAGGTTCCGCTATTGGTTATTGACCGGAGACGTGTCTTGGTCATGTCTACATTGTTCTCGAACCCATAGGGTCCGCACGCTTAAGGTTTCGATGACAGTTATATTATGAGTTTATGATTTTTGATGTACGAAGGAGTTTGGAGTCCCGGATGAGATCGGGGACATGACGAGGAGTCTCGAAATGGTCGAGACGTAAAGATCGATATATTGGACGACTATATTCGAACATCGGAAAGGTTCCGAGTGATTCGGGTATTTTTCGGAGTATCGGAGAGTTACGGGAATACGTATTGGGCCTTATTGGGCCATACGGGAAAGAAGGAAAAGGGCCTCAAGGGTGGCCGCAAGCCTCCCCTTGGTCTGGTCCGAATTGGACTAGGGAAAGGGGGCGCCCCCTTCCTTCCTTCTCCTTTTTCCTTCCTCTTTTCCTATTCCATATGGGAGGTGGAATCCTACTAGGACTACGGAATCCTAGTAGGACTCAACACTTGGCGCGCCCCCTCCTAGGGCCGGCCTCCTCCTCCCTTGCTCCTTTATATACGGGTGCAGGGGGCACCCCAGAGAGACAACAATTGATCATTGATCTCTTAGCTGTGTGCGGTGCCCCCTTCCACCATAATCCTCGATAATATTATAGCGGTGCTTAGGCGAAGCCCTGCGACAGTAGAACATCAAGATCGTCACCACGCCGTCGTGCTGACGGAACTCTTCCCCGAAATTCTGCTGGATTGGAGTCCGGGGATCGTCATCGAGCTGAACGTGTGCTAGAACTCAGAGGTGTCGTAGTTTCGGTGCTTGATCGGTCGGGCCGTGAAGACGTACGACTACATCAACCGCGTTGTGCTAACGCTTCCGCTTTTGGTCTACAAGGGTACGCAGACAACACTCTCCTCTCTCGTTGCTATGCATCACCATGATCTTGCGTGTGCGTAGGAAAATTTTAGAAATTACTACGTTCCCCAACAGTGGTATCAGAGCCTAGGTTTTATGCGTTGATGTTATGCACGAGTAGAAGACAAGTGAGTTGTGGGCGATATAAGTCATACTGCTTACCAGCATGTCATACTTTGGTTCGGCGGTATTGTTGGATGAAGTGGCCCGGACCGACATTATGCGTACGCTTACACGAGACTGGTTTTACCGACATGCTTTGCACACAGATGGCTGGCGGTTGTCAGTTTCTCCAACTTTAGTTGAACCGAGTGTGCCTACGCCCGGTCCTTGCGAAGGTTAAAACAGCACCAACTTGACAAACTATCGTTGTGGTTTTGATGCATAGGTAAGAACGGTTCCTGCTAAGCCCATAGCAGTCACGTAAAACTTGCAACAACAAAGTAGAAGACATCTAACTTGTTTTTGCAGGGCATGTTGTGATGTGATATGGTCAAGACATGATGCTAAATTTTATTGTATGAGTTGATCATGTTTTGTAACCGAGTTATCAGCAACTGGCAGGAGCCATATGGTTGTCGCTTTATTGTATGCCATGCAATCGCGCTGTAATGCTTTACTTTATCACTAAGCGGTAGCGATAGTCGTGGAAGCATAAGATTGGCGAGATGACAATGATGCTACGATGGAGATCAAGGTGTCAGGCCGGTGACGATGTTGATCATGACGGTACTTCGGAGATGGAAATCACAAGTACAAGATGATGATGGCCATATCATATCACTTATATTGGTTGCATGTGATGTTTATCTTTTATGCGTCTTATTTTGCTTAGTTCGACGGTAGCTTTATAAGATGATCTCTCACTAAATTTCAAGATAAAAGTGTTCTCCCTGAGTATGCACCGTTGCCAAAGTTCGTCGTGCCCAGACACCACGTGATGATCGGGTGTGATAAGCTCTACGTCCACCTACAACGGGTGCAAGCCAGTTTTGCACACGCAGAATACTCAGGTTAAACTTGACGAGCCTAGCATATGCAGATATGGCCTCGGAACACTAAGACCGAAAGGTCGAGCGTGAATCATATAGTATATATGATCAACATATTGATGTTCACCATTGAAAGCTGCTCCATTTCACGTGATGATCGGTTATGGTTTAGTTGATTTGGATCACGTGATCACTTATAAGATTAGAGGGATGTCTTTCTAAGTGGGAGTTCTTAAGTAATATGATTAATTGAACTTAAATTTATCATGAACTTAGTCCTGGTAATATTAACATATCTATGTTGTAGATCAATAGCTCGCGTTTAGCTCCCCTGTTTTATTTTTGATGTGTTCCTAGAGAAAACTAAGTTGAAAGATGTTAGTAGCAATGATGCGGATTGGATCCGTGATCTGAGGTTTATCCTCATTACTGCACAGAAGAATCTCTCACTAAATTTCAAGATAAAAGTGTTCTCCCTGAGTATGCACCGTTGCCAAAGTTCGTCGTGCCCAGACACCACGTGATGATCGGGTGTGATAAGCTCTACGTCCCTCTACAACGGGTGCAAGCCAGTTTTGCACACGCAGAATACTCAGGTTAAACTTGACGAGCCTAGCATATGCAGATATGGCCTCGGAACACTGAGACCGAAAGGTCGAGCGTGAATCATATAGTATATATGATCAACATATTGATGTTCACCATTGAAAGCTACTCCATTTCACGTGATGATCGGTTATGGTTTAGTTGATTTGGCTCACGTGATCACTTATAATATTAGAGGGATGTCTTTCTAAGTGGGAGTTCTTAAGTAATATGATTAATTGAACTTAAATTTATCATGAACTTAGTCCTGGTAATATTAACATATCTATGTTGTAGATCAATAGCTCGCGTTTAGCTCCCCTGTTTTATTTTTGATATGTTCCTAGAGAAAACTAAGTTGAAAGATGTTAGTAGCAATGATGCGGATTGGATCCGTGATCTGAGGTTTATCCTCATTACTGCACAGAAGAATTATGTCCTTAATGCACCGCTAGGTGACAGACCTATTGCAGGAGCAGATGCAGACGTCATGAACGTTTGGCTAGCTCAATATGATGACTACTTGATAGTTTAGTGCACCATGCTTAACAGCTTAGAATCGGGACTTCAAAGACGTTTTTGAACGTCATGGATCATATGGATGTTCCAGAAGTTGAAGTTAATATTTCAAGCAAATACCCGAGTTGAGAGATATGAAGTCTCCAACAAGTTCTATAGCTAAAAGATGGAGGAGAATAGCTCAAGCAGTGAGCATGTGTTCAGATTGTCTGGGTACTACAATCGGTTGAATCAAGTGGGAGTTAATCTTCCAGATAAAATAGTGATTGACAGAATTTTCTAGTCACCATCACCAAGTTAGTACAACTTCATGATGAACTATAGTATGCAAGGGATGATGAAAACGATTCCCGAGCTTTTCATGATGATGAAATCGATGAAGGTAGAAATCAAGAAAGAGCATCAAGTGTTGATGATTAACAAGACCACTAGTTTCAAGAAAATGGCAAAGGGAAAGAAAGGGAACTTCAAGAAGAACGGCAAGCAAGTTGCTGCTCAAGTGAAGAAGCCCAAGTCTGGTCCTAAGCCTGAGACTAAGTGCTTCTACTGCAAAGGGACTGGTCACTGGAAGCGGAACTGCCCCAAGTATTTGGCGGATAAGAAGGATGGCAAAGTGAACAAAGGTATATTTGATATACAGATTATTGATGTGTATTTTACTAGTGTTCGTAGCAACCCCTCGGTATTTGATACTGGTTCAGTTGCTAAGAGTAGTAACTCAAAACGGGAGTTGCAGAATGAACACAGACTAGTTAAGGGTGAAGTGATGATGTGTGTTGGAAGTGGTTCCAAGATTGATATGATCATCATCGCACACTCCCTATACTTTCGGGATTAGTGTTGAACCTAAGTAAGTGTTATTTGGTGTTTGCGTTGAGCATGAATATGATTTGATCATGTTTATTGCAATACGGTTATTCATTTAAGTAAGAGAATAAATTGTTGTTCTGTTTACATGAATAAAACCTTCTATGGTCATACACCCAATGAAAATGGTTTGTTGGATCTCGATTTTGGTAATACACATTCTCATAATATTGAAGCCAAAAGATGCAAAGTTAATAATGATAGTGCAACTTATTTGTGGCACTGTCGTTTAGGTCATATTGGTGTAAAGCGCATGAAGAAAATCCATGCTGATGGGATTTTGGAATCACTTGATTATGAATCAGTTGATGCTTGCGAACCGTCCCTCATGGGCAAGATGACTAAGACTCCGTTCTTCGGAACAATGGAGCAAGCAACTGACTTATTGGAAATAATACATACTGATGTATGCAGTCCGATGAATGTTGAGGCTCGCGGCGGGTATCGTTATTTTCTGACCTTCACAGATGATTTGAGCAGATATGGGTATATCTACTTGATGAAACACAAGTCTTAAATATTTGAAAAGTTCAAAGAATTTCAGAGTGAAGTGGAGAATCATCGTAACAAAAATAAAAGTTCCTACGATATGATCGCAGAAGTAAAATATTTGAGTTACGAGTTTGGCCTTCAGTTAAAAACAATGTGAAATAGTTTCACTACTCACGCCACCTGGAACACCACAACATAATGGTGTGCCCGAACGTCATAACCATACTTTATTGGATATAGTGCAATCTATGATGTTTCTTACCGATTTACCACTACAGTTTTGGGGTTGTGCATTAGAGACAAGTGCATTCACGTTAAAAAGGGCACCATCTAAATCCGTTGAGACGACACCGTATGAACTGTGGTTTGGCAAGAAACCTAAGCTGTCGTTTTTTAAAGTTTGGGACTGCAATGCTTATGTGAAAAAGTTTCAACATGATAAGCTCGAACCCAAATCGAAGAAGTAAATCTTCATAGGATATCCAAAAGAAAATGTTGGGTACACCTTCTATCACAGATCCGAAGGCAAGTTATTCATTGCTGAGAATGGATCCTTTCTAGAGAAGGAGTTTCTCTCGAAAGAAGTGAGTGGGAGGAAAGTAGAACTTGATGAGGTAACTGTACCTGCTCCCTTATTGGAAAGTAGTTCATCACAGAAATCTGTTCCTGTGACTACTACACCGATTAGTGAGGAAGCTAATGATGATGATCATGTAACTTCAGATCAAGTTACTACCGAACCTCGTAGGTAAACCAGAGTGAGATCCGCACCAGAGTGGTACGGTAATCCTGTTCTGGAGGTCATGTTACTTAACCATGACGAGCCTACGAACTATGAGGAAGCGATGATGAGCCCAGATTATGCAAAATGGCTTGAGGCCATGAAATCTGAGATGAGATCCATGTATGAGAACAAAGTATGGACTTTGATTGACTTGCCCAATGATCGGTGAGCCATTGAGATTAAATGGATCTTCAAGAGGAAGACAGACGCTGATAGTAGTGTTACTATCTACAAAGCTAGAATTGTCGCAAAAAGTTTTTCGACAAGTTCAAGGTGGTAACTACGATGAGAGTTTCTCACTCGTATCTATGCTTAAGTCTGTCCGAATCATGTTAGCAATTGCCGCATTTTATGAAATCTGGCAAATGGATAAACGAAACTGTATTCCTTAATGGATTTATTAAAGAAGAGTTGTATATGATGCAACCGGAGGTTTTGTCAATCCTAAAGGTACTAACAAAATATGCAAGCTCCAGCGATCCATCTATGGACTGGTGCAAGTATCTCGGAGTTGGAATATACGCTTTGATAAGTTGATCGAAGCATATAGTTTTATACAGACTTGCGATGAAGCCTGTATTTACAAGAAAGTGAGTGGGAGCACTACAACATTTCTGATAAGTATATGTGAAAGACATATTGTTGATCGGAGATAATGTAGAATTATTCTACAAAGCACAAAGGAATATTTGAAAGGAGTTTTTCAAAGAAAGACCTCGGTGAAGCTGCTTACATATTGAGCATCAAGATCTATAGAGATAGATCAAGATGCTTGATAAGTTTTTCAATGAGTACATACCTTGACAAGATTTTGAAGTAGTTCAAAATGGAACAGTCAAAGAAGAAGTGCTTGCCTGTGTTACAAGGTGTGAAGTTAAGTAAGGCTCAAAACCCGACCACGGCAGAAGATAGAGAGGGAATGAAAGTCATTCCCTATGCCTTAGCCATAGGTTCTATATAGTATGCCATGCTGTGTACCAGACCTATTGTATACCCTGCCCTGAGTTTGGCAAGGAAGTACAATAGTGATCTAGGAGTAGATCATTGGACATTGGTCAAAATTATCCTTAGTGGAATAAGGATATGTTTCTCAATTATGGAGGTGACAAAATGTTCATCGTAAAGGGTTACGTTGATGCAAGTTTTGACACTGATCCAGATGACTCTAAGTCTCAATTTGGATACATATTGAAAGTGGGAGCAATTAGCTAGAGTAGCTCCATGCAGAGCATTGTTGACATAGAAATTTGCAAAATACTTACGGATCTGAATGTGGCAGACCCGTTGACTAAACTTCTCTCACAAGCAAAACATGATCACACCTCAGTACTCTTTGGGTGTTAATCACATAGCGATGTGAACTAGATTATTGACTCTAGTAAACCCTTTGGGTGTTGGTCGCATGTCGATGTGAACTATGGGTGTTAATCACATGGTTATGTGAACTATTGATGTTAAATCACATGGTGACGTGAACTAGATTATTGACCCTAGTGCAAGTGGAAGACTGAAGGAAATATGCCCTAGAGGCAATAATAAAGTTATTATATATTTCCTTATATCATGATAAATGTTTATTATTCATGCTAGAATTGTATTAACCGGAAACATAATACATGTGTGAATACATAGACAAACAGAGTGTCAGTAGTATGCCTCTACTTGACTAGCTTGTTGATCAAAGATGGTTATGTTTCCTAACCATAGACATGCGTTGTCATTTGATTAACAGGATCACATCATTAGGAGAATGATGTGATTGACTTGACCCATTCCGGTAGCATAGCACTTGATCGTTTAGTTTGTTGCTATTGCTTTCTTCATGACTTATACATGTTCCTATGACTATGAGATTATGCAACTCCCGTTTACCAGAGGAACACTTTGTGTGCTACCAAACATCACAACGTAACTAGGTGATTATAAAGGTGCTCTACAGGTGTCTCCGAAGGTACTTGTTGGGTTGGCGTATTTCGAGATTAGGATTTGTCACTCCGATTGTCGGAGAGGTATCTCTGGGCCCTCTCGGTAATGCACATCACCTAAGGCCTTGCAAGCATTGCAACTAATGAATTAGTTGCAGGATGATGTATTACGGAACGAGTAAAGAGACTTGCCGGTAACGAGATTGAACTAGGTATTGAGATACCGATGATCGAATCTCGGGCAAGTAACATACCGATGACAAAGGGAACAACGTATGTTGTTATGCGGTCTGACCGATAAAGATCTTCGTAGAATATGTGGGAGCCAATATGAGCATCCAGGTACCGCTATTGGTTATTGACCGGAGACGTGTCTCGGTCATGTCTACATTGTTCTCGAACCGATAGGGTCCGCACGCTTAAGGTTTCGATGACAGTTATATTATGAGTTTATGATTTTTGATGTACCGAAGGAGTTCGGAGTCCCGGATGAGATCAGGGACATGACGAGGAGTCTCGAAATGGTCGAGACGTAAAGATCGATATATTGGACGACTATATTCGAACATCGGAAAGGTTCCGAGTGATTCGGGTATTTTTCGGAGTATCGGGGAGTTACGGGAATACGTATTGGGCCTTATTGGGCCATACGGGAAAGAAGGAAAAGGGCCTCAAGGGTGGTCGCACCCCTCCCCTTGGTCTGGTCCGAATTGGACTAGGGAAAGGGGGCACCCCCTTCCTTCCTTCTCTTTTTTCCTTCCTCTTTTCCTATTCCATATGGGAGGTGGAATCCTACTAGGACTACGGAGTCCTAGTAGGACTCAACACTTGGCGCGCCCCCTCCTAGGGCCGGCCTCCTCCTCCCTTGCTCCTTTATATACGGGTGCAGGGGGCACCCCAGAGAGACAACAATTGATCATTGATCTCTTAGCCGTGTGCGGTGCCCCCTTTCACCATAATCCTCGATAATATTATAGCGGTGCTTAGGCGAAGCCCTGCGACAGTAGAACATCAAGATCGTCACCACGCCATCGTGCTGACGGAACTCTTCCCCGACATTCTGCTGGATCGGAGTCCAGGGATCGTCATCGAGTTGAACGTGTGCTGCACTCGGAGGTGCCGTAGTTTCGGTGCTTGATCGGTCGGGCCGTGAAGACGTACGACTACATCAACTGCGTTGTGCTAACGCTTCCGCTTTCGGTCTACGAGGGTACGTAGACAACACTCTCCTCTCTCGTTGCTATGCATCACCATGATCTTGCGTGTGCGTAAGAAAATTTTAGAAATTACTACGTTCCCCAACAGCTTCACCGTCGTCGTGCAGCAGCGCAGCTCTGCGGCCGGCCATGGCAGCAGATTGTAGCACCTCGGCTCCTCCTGCTCCAACACAGCTCCGCCGTCGACGTGGCTACATTGTTGTCGTTCATTGCCTGCTGCAAAGCAGCTTCGCCGCCGGCCATGGCAGTAGCGTCCTCTCAGCCTAGCCCTACAACAAACACGGGGTGAGGGACGACTTGGATTGCACGAGAGCGCCATCCCTTGGGAAAGCGAGTGTGCAATGGTGACGACGGTTTGCGGCAGCGGTGCAGCGACGCGATCGACGATGGTTTGCAGTAGCGGTGCAGCGATGCGAGCGACGACGGTTTGCAGCAGCGATGCAGAGCGTTGGTAAGGTAGGGACAGCCGATGCAGCAACGCGAGTTGTGGCGGCGCCGGTCTACGACGACGGGCAATGGTGCTAGTGTGTTTTGATGTGTGCTCGGAGGAAGAAGAAAGGGAGGAAAAGAAACGAGTGGCTCACGCTTCTTCAGGGAGGAAGATAGGATAAGGGGCGAGCGACCCGTGGGACACGTGGCGCGCGTCAGAGGCGGTTTACATCTGACGAGAAATCAATCGAATGATTTTAAACGTTTTCCATTTGTATGTCGGTAATATATAAGCCGAGACAAGGCATTCGTTCGGGCCTGGGCAGCCCATTAGTCCCGGTTCTTCCACAAACTGGGACCAACGGACGCATTCGTCCCGGTTCGTGAGCCCAGGGGGCTGGCCGGGGCCTCGTGGGCATTGGTCCCGGTTCATATGGACCCATTTGTCCCGGTTCCAGGCACGAACCAGGACCAATGGGCCTCGCTCCTGGCCCACAAACATTGGTCCCGGTTCTTGGCTCGAACCAGGACAGAAGGCTGGGCTTTAGTCCCGGTTCCAGCCATGAACCACGACAAATGAGTTGCCTATATTTACCCCGTCGCTGCAGCAGAGCACTCCACAGTGCTCTGTTTTTTCTGGCCGGCAAGGAGAGGGCATTTGGGTGCTCTAGCTCACCTCCTATGCACACGAGGTGTTCGATGAAATGCCCAAGCCACGCTAGTTAAGCTTTCTTCTCTCGAAACTCGACCTCCAAGCTTCATTTTCCCCGAGATTTGTCTAGGTTTAGCGGTCTGTCACGTCCCGTCCCCGTCTTCACCGTCGTCGATCGCCCGCACCGATCTCGTCGCTTGCACCACTGTGGTGAGCCTCTTATCTTCTTCCGAAAGAAAAAAAATCCTTACTTTAGATAGATAGTTTTCTAATTTTCTTACTTTTATTATTGCTTGTGCTTATATAGTGTGATGGTTTTGGTATCCGCGCCCCCGTCGGCCCTCGTCCTTGCTATGATTCGGATGTGGTATATATTATCTTTTATAACTATTTGGTTAATTTATTGTTTATGACAATTATGCCCATCAAGTTGACATAGATTTTATTTATGTAGGAGGTAGTTGAACCGGAAATTCCAACCGACCCTATTGTCGAGAGGTTAAATTTAGTTGAAGAAGAAAACAATTACTTGAAGAAAAAAATAAAAAAAATTAAGGAGGAGAAGATGATATTGGAGTTGCATGTTGCGGATGTCGTTGATGATCACAAGATCAAGATGGATGCAATGCGGTTGAAGATGAGAAATATTAGAAAATATGCCATTCATACCGAGGCTTGGTATCATTATGCCGTTGGATCAATGTTTACCTTGGTTGTGATTATGATCGCATTTATTGTTGCATTGAAAGGTTTCACATAGTTTCAATGTATGGTTTAACTAGATGCTCTGGAGAGCTATATGTTGTTCAATAAGAACTATGTATGTACTAAATTGATGATGAACTTCTATTAATTTGGTCACTTATCTATCTATGAGAGCTCTATGTAGTAAATTGATGATGTAGCTTTGAATGGTGCATTTTATACACGAAGTGCATCCAGTTTTTGCCGTAAGCCTCTCTACTTTCTTGCATATGCTATGTGGGTGAAATGATGATACCATGCCAACTTTCAACCTTTTCAGAGTTCATTTGTAGTGCTTTTCAATTTCAGGGTCTTATAGCTCAAAATAATCAGTAAATGCATGAAAAATAACAAATGAAGTCAGAAAGGGTTGAAAATTGATGATGTGGCTTTGAATGGTGCATTTTGAACACATAAAAAGTGTGGAATTCAAATAAGTTCAAAAAAATGAAATCCCTTTGTAATAGACGAGTTTCCGTATGAAACCCTGATACTTCGAAAAAGATTGTCCGTTTTGTACACGAAGTGCATCCAGTTTTTGTCGTAAGCCTCTCTACTTTCTTGCACATGCTATGTGGGTGAAATGATGATACCATGCCAACTTTCAACCTTTTCAGAGTTCATTTATAGTGCTTTTCAATTTCAGGGTCTTATAGCTCAAAATAATCAGTAAATGCATGAAAAATAACAAATGAAGTCAGAAAGGGTTGAAAATTGATGATGTGGCTTTGAATGGTGCATTTTGAAGTCAGAAAAAGTATGGAGTTCAAATAAGTTCAAAAAAATGAAATCCCTTTGTAACAGACGAGTTTCCGTATGAAACCCTGATACTTCGAAAGAGATTGTCTGTTTTGTACACGAAGTGCATCCAGTTTTTGCCGTAAGCCTCTCTACTTTCTTGCACATGCTATGTGGGTGAAATGATGATATCATGCCAACTTTCAACCTTTTCAGAGTTCATTTGTAGTGTTTTTCAATTTCAGGGTCTTATAGCTTCAAATAATCAGTAAATGCATGAAAAATAACAAATGAAGTCAGAAAGGGTTGAAAATTGATGATGTGGCTTTGAATGGTGCATTTTGAACACAGAAAAAATATGGAGTTCAAATAAGTTCAAAAAAATGAAATCCCTTTGTAATAGACGAGTTTCCGTATGAAACCCTGATACTTCGAAAGAGATTGTCCATTTTGTGCACAAAGTGCATCCAGTTTTTGCAGTAAGCCTCTCTACTTTCTTGCACATGCTATGTGGGTGAAATGATGATACCATGCCAACTTTCAACCTTTTCAGAGTTCATTTGTAGTGCTTTTCAATTTCAGGGTCTTATAGCTCAAAATAATTAGTAAATGCATGGAAAATAACAAATGAAATCAAAAAGGGTTGAAAATTGATGATGTGGCTTTGAATGGTGCATTTTGAAGTCAGAAAAAGTATGGAGTTCAAATAAGTTCAAAAAAAATGAAATCTCTTTGTAACAGATGAGTTTCCGTATCAAACCCTAATACTTTGAAAGAGATTATGCATTTTGTACACGAAGTGCATCTAGTTTTTGCCGTAAGCCTCTCTGCTTTCTTGCACATGCTCTGTGGGTGAAATAACGATACCATGCCAACTTTCAACCTTTTCAGAGTTCATTTGTAGTGCTTTTCAATTTTAGGGTCTTATAGCTCAAAATAATCAGTAAATGCATGAAAAATAACGAATTTCAGGGTCTTTCAGTAAAAAGAATTATCATAAAATAAAATAAATAAGTAATTTGAAACAAAATAATATAAAATTTAATAAAAATATATAAGTAGAAACAAAATTAAATTAAATTTAATAACATAAATAAAATTTATGAAACTAAAAATATTAAAGTATTTTCTGTTCAAAACATTATAAGAAACCTCTAAAATTTATGAAACTAAAATTATATAAAGTTGATGCAACTAAAGTTATCAAATTATTTTCTGTTCAAAATCATTAAAAGCAAAAAGAATTTTCATAAAGAACTTTTTTGTTAGAACTTTAATAGTAAAAATAATTATCGTAAAATAAAATAAATAAGTAATTAGAAATAAAATAAAATAAAATAAATAAGTATTTTGTTGTAAGTAGAAACAAAACAAAAAATAAAAAAATTGCCACATACTGGGCCACCACAGTCTGAATACGACTAGAAACCCATCAATGGGCCAGGATTGAGGCCCGCAGAAGGCCCAATAGGCCAATCAGGCACAGTAGTCACAATTACGCTCGTAAACCTGCAATGGAGAGGAGCTCGAGAGGGGTGCGGCAGTGGGGCTTATAAACCACTGCGCGCCCCTCTCGACTAGCGAGGTGGGACTAAACTCCCACCACCACCCGACTGTGCAAGGCCTTTGGTCCCGATTCGTGGCACAAACCGGGACTAAAGGGGTGGATTGGTTCCGGTTCGTGGCACCAACAGGAACCAATGCACCCCCTTTAGTCCCGGTTGGTGCCACCAACCAGGACCAAAGGCCACCGTTTCCCGCCCTTTGGGCTGCTGAAAAAGATGCCTTTGGTCCTGGTTGGTGGCACCAACCGGGACACTATGAACCGGAACCAATGCTCTGAGTATATAAGCAGGACTTGTGAAAATTTTCACTTCTCATCTCGCAGTTCCGCCCCGACGACGCCGATGACATCGACGCCGCCAGGCTGCCGCGCGCCCCCGTCCGTCGTCTCCGTCTCCATCGTCGCCCTTGCCCCGGCCTCGCCGCACCCTGCCCCGACGTCCACGCACCCTGCCCCGACCTCGCCGTCGCCGAGCCCTGCCTCGACCTCGCCGTGCCTTGCCGTCGCGCACGCCACGCCCTGCCCCGACCTCGTCACCGCTCGCGTGCACTATGAGCGCCTCACCGCACCGTTCCCCCTCCTCTCCCCCTTCTCCCCCGTGCCCAACGCCACCGCGCGCCCGCCCCAACGCCGCCGCCCGCCCCGACGTGGACGACGAAGCAGGCCCCCTGTTCACATATATATTTATTTTTTTGTTCATATTGTAGTAGTAGTAGTAGTAGATTATGATGATGATGTATGTATGTTCATATATATGCAAAAGTTAGGATTTTTTTCTGTTCATAGATTTTTTGGGGTGATATTATTGTAGAATATGCAAATGTTTGTATGTTCATATGCAAAGAATATGTCATTTTTTATAAAATTTTTATGATTTTTTCTATTGTAATTTTGTTCATAGAATTTTTAGTTTATATATATGTTCGTATGCAAAAGTTAGGATTATTTTAGTTTATATATGTTTAGTTTAGGAAGAAGTAAAAGAAAAAGGAGAAGAAGAAGAGAAATAAATAAGAAGAGGAAAAAGGAAAAAAAAGAAGAAGAAAAAAAATAGAATTTTCTATTTTTTTATTCTTCTCCTCTATTCCTTTCTTCTTCTCCTCTTTTTCTTCTTCTTATTTTTCCTCGTCTTCCTTTTCTTATTTTTTTCCATGTATGTGTAATTTATGTCCCGATAATTTCAACACGAGGGGGGGTCGATATACCCCCTCCCCGATAACATTATTTTCCCATGTATGTATGTCGTCATTGTCGATATAACACCCTCCTGGATAACTTCGACATGAGGGGCGGTCGATATATATACCCCCTCTCGACCGTGATAACTTATACCACGGGAGCACCCCTCGGCCCTCTCGCTCGACCAAAACTCTCGAGGACACACAAACCCTAGAAAAGGAACGGGACGAGGCCCGCAGTACGCGACCTGCCGAAGCTGCTACACCCGAAGCTACACCGCCATCTCAGCGGAGAAGCAGCGTGGCTTCCACGGAGCTGCTTCAGGAGTCTGTCTTCACGGCTCCTGCTAGCTACCCCGTGGACTTAATCACGGAGTCTCACAATTGTCACCTTATGACGCAATGGATGAATATGAAAGTCAAGGCAGTTGTTGGCTCTGTTGCACATCCTGAACCTGGCGCAACTTTTCACTACCGGCCGATTCCAGAAGGATATGCTAGGGTGATGGTAGACGAAATAACGGAAGGATTTGAGGAGCTCGAGCTTGACCACCCTACCGGTGAAGGGGAGACTCGGCTGGGTTCTGCTCTGAAGACTCCATGCCTATGGCGGAAGGAGCTCATCAACCTTCCAAACTAGACGCCTCCGCCTCCTCCTCCTCCTCCGGCGAGTCAAGGCACTCCGCCTCCTCCACCGCCTCCTCCTCCAGCGAGTGATCAGGGCACTCAGCCTCCTTCTCCAGCATGTGGCGGCACTCCGCCTGGGCCGGCGCGCCCAAGCAGCCACCAGCCTTCTCCTTCTCCGGCGCGTGGTGGCACTTCGCCTCCTTCTCCGCCTGCGCCGGCGCGCCCGAGCAGCCACCAGCCCCCTCCTTCTCTGCCTC
>NC_041392.1:33786267-33792425 GCF_002162155.2 Triticum dicoccoides
TCTCCTTCGCCTCGTAAGCAAGCACGAAAGAAGATAGTCGCAGCCGCTCCGTCTGCTCCGGCGTCTACCAGTACAGCCAAAGGCACGCAATACAGATTCAGTCCACCTCTCAAGCCTCTAGAGAAGTTATCATACGAGAGGACCGTGGAAGAAAACGCGAAGATCGTGGAAAAAGAAGTGAATGACTTCTTTGAAGGGGTGAAAGCAAAGAGACATCCACCTCCGGAGGAGAAGGTAGACCGGGTGAAAGCAAAGCGCACACTCGATGCCCTGAGGAAACCACCAAAGTCTCCGCCGAAAACCAACTACGAGCGCATTACTGCAAAGGTATATATCGAAGCGGAGTGGTCGGGAAATACTATCAGTGATCGAAGGTTAGCAGAACGACGAGTTGGGAAAAAAATTGCCTAGCTCGGCGAACAAGCGGACCAATCGTGCCCCCCACTCAAGGTGTCTTGCGATATCGTCGCTAATGATTTGGGGGTGGTGCCCGATTATAGCAATCTTGAAGATTACCTGCCCGACGATGTACATTATGATTTCTTGGAGGTGGAAGAACACCAATACCATTACGAGAAGCCTCTTGTCAAAGATGAAAAATCTCTAACAACGATGATGCGAAGATTCCATGATTGTTACATGGAAACCTGCAAAGAGTCTGGGGGAACGAATAATTTGTATCTGAGAGTTAAAGAGGAGCACGACCTCGTTGGAATTGATTTGTTGACTGTTCCATTTGAGGAGTTCTTCCAGTGGTTCAATCAAAAGGCCCTCGATAAATTAACGGTCACTTGCTACTGTCTGTAAGTACTACTTCTGTCATTAAGTCTCTATATATAGCTCAGCTCTTTCATTGCATGTATATATAATTATCCTCACTATATTATGCAGATTGAAGATCGTAGAGTGCAGAAAAGCAGAAATGTATGATATTGGGTTCATTAACGCAAATCTCATAGATAAATTTGAGGTTGAAAAGAACGCCGATGATGCTGAGGCCAACTTGCTCAAATCATCGATAGTAAATCAAAAGAAAGATAAAATACTCTTTCCTTACAACTTCGAGTGAGTGTTACTGTCTTGTGCATATTCGGTTTCCCTTATTACTCGAGCGCGGTTATAGTAATGTAATTGATGAGTTATGCATGCGTGCGCAGCTTTCACTATATTCTCCTGGAGATTAAACTTGAGCAGGGACTAGTAACTGCCTTAGACTCGAGACGAAAATCCCCCGAGACCTATGCGGACATGACTAAAATGCTCGAGAAGTAAGTTCAATCGATCATTATCGCACCATATCGGCAACTTTTTGTTCATTTCCTGATATCAAGTAATTGTTTTTTTTGTCTCGCAGGGTTTAGAAAGTATTCACCGCACAAGCTCCGGGACTGCCGGGGGAGCTGCGATGGACATACCCGAAAGTAAGTAGTACTAGCTAGCTAGTTTCGCGCATCTCGATCCCGTTGATTCTAGCTACTTTCATCAATGCCATTTATAATGCTTCATTATCAGTTTGATTGACCTCTATTTCTCGTAAAGTGTTTGTGGCAGGAACAAGGGAATGATTTATGTGGATACTACGTGTGCGAGTTCATCTACAACGCGACTTGCAAAGATAAGCGGGGCTACTCTAAAGACAATTTGATGTGCGTAAGCAATAATATTCACAATTTCATTTTATTACACCATCATTTCTGTTGAGTTTCATTCATATATATGTATTAACCCCCTTCTTCAAATTAGACGTGGGAGATGCGGAATGAACTCCTACCAGAAGATTGCATGAAAGCAATTCAAGAGGAATTAGCGGGATTCTTTCTTAACCACGTCATCAATAAAGCCGGAGAATACCATGTGGAGCCTGAGTTCATATATAATTAGGGCATTATATTGTAAGAGATCTTATATTGTATATATGTAGCCAGTAGCGTCGGATAGATATACAAAAACTTGTTGTTCGACCAATCTCTCGGAGAAGGAGAGGTCGATCACTTCTTTCGGTATGCATGACGAACTTCTGTACTTAATGGTTTCCTTCATTTTCTTACTAGCTAGCGTGTCGAGGGCCTCTATATACGTATAGTGCGTAGCGTCGACCAAGCACGGAGATAAGAGAGGACACTTCTCTCTATTAATTAATTAGCTACCTAACACAATATATGAAACGCCTTAATTAACTATACAAAAGCCCCAAATCCACCCCCCCCTCCCTTCAGAAAAAAAACCCTAACCCCTGAACAGCTTTTTTTAGACAACCCCTGAACAGCTGACGCGTGGATGCCTATTGGTCCCGGTTGGTGCCACCAACCGGGACTAAAGGGCCTTCTGTCTGAACTTGCAGCACCGGCCACGTGGAGGCCCATCTGTCCCGGTTAATATAAGAACTAGGTCTAAAGGCTAAGGAATTAGTAACAACCCTTTAGTCCCGGTTCTCCAACCAGAATAGATAGGCCTTATGAATCAGGACAAATAGCCCTTTTTCTATACTAGTGATTAGAGGGCACTTGGCTTGTACTGCCCACCGTCACGGAGCTGTCAAGTGTGGCGAGCATGTCCACACTGCATGAACTGGTCACCATGTGTTGCGTAAATGCTGAGTGCTTTTCCTGAAATATGACGACAGCCTGCCATAGGACGAGTGTTTTGCGGGTGCTTCCGACACCGTACGCCGAGGGCCGTCTCTTCGCCATGTGCCTTGTTGTTCGCATTCGGCTTATACTACTATATGTTGAGTGGCCGATAAATTACACGTAACCTACGAAAAATGCAAGGGGCATATATTTTTTTCCTGTAGTGTAAGCAACGTAATTTCGCATCGTAACAATCAATCTACAGATGCATCCATGTCAGTCCTCTAATCAAATCAATTTGCCCTGGTGTGTTCATTTGAATTTTTAAGAGCAAACTTTTAAATTTTGAGTTAAATTTTTTGGAGGGGGTAGAAATATATACAAGTACCTAAATATGAATTTTGTTTCAAGTTATAACCCACTTTTTATGTGCATGCAGTTCAAAATTGAATACTCCCCCGTTAATGAATATAACCGCAATTATTGTCTTAAACTAGAAAAAGGATCCAGAAAAACATCAATTGGTGTTACCATGGAAATGTAATATGTTCATATGGGGACACTAAGGGATGTTTTAGATAAAAAAATCTAGTCATATTTTTAAGGCACTAAGTGCATTTCTAGGCATCTAACGGATATAATTCGAATTTGAACGGCAAGCACATGAAAAAGTTGGCAAAATTAAGTTGATATTTTTCTTGAGACTATTTTTAGGGCTTATCTAAAGAAAAAGAATTCCAAACATCAGGGTGCCAAAACTCGATCACTAAAGATGAGCTTATTGGTTTTAATTCTAAAAAATGCAAACGAAGTCTGAAAAACACGAAACCTAGCAATGTGTCATTATATGACCACTATAATATGTGAATAACATTTGAGGAAGTTTGCAAAGTAGTGATGTATACAGAAATCGGACCATCTCCTAGAAAAAGTCGTGATTACGGGAGGAATGAGATGAGTTTGAAGGCAAAGTATTCATTACATATTGCATGTAAATTTTGACATTTTTTGTGATTAATTCGCTATATGTATGTCATTAAGTAATTTTTGAGGCATTTAACAGGCATAATTCAATTTTTTTATATGACATTTTTTGTGGTTAATTCGCTATATGTATGTCATTAAGCAATTTTTGAGGCATTTAACAGGCATAATTCAAATTTTTTTTATCTGAGACGTAACTCAAATTTAAAGTGTGAGTGCATGAAAAGGATGGCAAAATAGGGTTCAAAATCATATTTGTGTCAAGGAGTATATTTTTAGGCATTATCCAAGAAATGAATAAGAGTTTCAAACATCAGGCTGCCAAGACTCTAACCCTGAACATGGAGTTTATTAGTTTCTTGATTCTAGAAATTACAAAAGAAATCCATAAATAATGCAACCTGGCAGGGTGTCATTATATGATCCCTAATGGTTTTACTAAAAAAATTAAAAGTTTTTGCAAAAGTTGTGACGTATACTACACGGAAATGGGAACATCTCTCAGGTTTCAAAAGGAAACGGGTCAACTATGAAGGTGAAGCGTCGTTTGCTTCACAGTTTGACATCAGAACTTTTTCTGTGCTCAACATACACCAACTGTATATCATTCCAATGAAAAGTGAAGGCGAGTATTATGGTAAGTGTTTCGGTCACACTTAAGGTGACGCTAGTTTCGAGTGGCTTTATTAGTTTGGTACCTACAAAACTTGAGATGTGGTGAAGAAAGAGAATTGTTGTGAAGGAGAATAAACAAATGTGTGAAATAATAGTGCAACTAAATAACATCAGGAGTAACAGTGTTTGCATAAGCAGAGAGCTTAGGCTTGGAGAGGTTTAGTTCATGATAGATAGTGGAAGTGACTTGTTGATTGCTTCCTGGCATCGCTCGCTAATAATCTAGTGCCAAGAAAAGAATATTTGTTGTGCCCTGAATATCAAGGGTTTGTAGTATCGAAAGAATCCTCTCTCGGTATTGACAACGAAGATATCAACCTGTGGTATTCTCCTATGAGTCAAAGATCAACCATGCAATCAGCTAAGTAACTTTTTCTTGGTCACTAACTAACTTAGTCTAGTGAGGTTTTCATTCTTACTAACTTTGCTACTTTCAAGAATTAATGTATCGTATGTATGAAATAGATTTTTATATGACAGGTAGAAAAAAACATCAAGATATTAAAATAATAGTAAAACATGAATATAGAGAAGAATAAATGACCGCAATCCATAATTTCACTAGTATCTTCTCTCTAAATAGCATAGACATGGTAAATAAATTATAGTTGTGTATCGTTTTTTATAGTTTTTATGTTTGATCATACATGCAGCATATAGGCATTACGTCCTTGTATCCAGACCACTATACCGCTGCATCTATAACTAGTACTCCACTCCAAACTGAAATACATCATATATTTTAAAGTGTTAAGTAATAAAAGAGAGCATTGCATCAAGCAAGGTGACATAATCTTGATGGTATATTATTTTTACATCTTGCTCATCGCCGAGATAACTAGGCAGATATATTTTTATCCTTAGTGACAATATTACACTATAAGCCTTTTTTATCTTTCTATCATTGAGATAGATTATTACTCTCTCCGTTCAAACACATGGAGAATTACATCAAACTGATCACAATAATGTTAGACAGCTCATGAGATATTTGTATTGAAGACCGACGTAGAGCAGATGTCACATAGCTACTGTTTTGAACCCATAGTCCAAAGAGCACTATCCACACATGCTCATCATTGCAGCAAAGTTGATGAAGAAGGCTCCGGCAGAGGGAGGTGTTTTGCAATCATGGATGGTTGTCTAGTCTTTGGATAGGACCTCCTCCATCTTAGGTTATTTATCTACTTTTACTTTTTTATGACAACATTTCTTTGGACATGTAGACTCTGCATCTCGTTAGAGCATCTCCAACAGGCGCCCAAAAACTGCTCTGCACACTAAAAACCGTTCTTTTTGTGTACCGAAGACACTCCAGCAGATACTTCAAAATAATGCGCATGCAAAAGAATTTAACGCTCGCGCTTAAAAGCGTCATTGCACGCTGCAAATGTTGGGTGCTGGGCCGCGTGCTTCATAATTTGCACTGCGTGTGTTTTTGGGCGCGTGTTTTTGGGCATGTGAAAAACCAATATTAGCTGCAGCGCGTTAAAAGTGCTACAGTGACGCTGTAAAACTATTATGGCGCTTGATATTCTTGTGCCTCTGAAGATGCTCTTATGTAGAATCTGGACACTCCTCTAGTGCGTGCGAGTGAATCAGCTCTATATACAAAAAATATCCGTATAAAAAATAAGCAAGTTTGGGCTACGACAGTGTCAGCATCCGACAGCGTTAAAACAAGTCATCCTCAAGTCGGCTTGTAGCGATGACGCCGACCGCGCCAGGCTCCACAGGTCACCGTCGCCAGCCCCAGTGACGGAGTAAGCGTGTAGGGTGCCACCGCCGGAGTAGGCCGTGGCGCCGCCGAGCTCGTCCACGACGTAGGACATGCCGTTGGTCGTCTTGGTTGTCGCGGCGTCGGAAAGGCCGTTGAGCTCGTACTCCGCCAGCCGGTCAAGATCGTCCCAGTCGCCGCCGTACTCGGAC
>NC_041392.1:33792799-33795577 GCF_002162155.2 Triticum dicoccoides
AGAGAGAGAGAGAGAGAGAGAGAGAGAGAGAGAGAGAGAGCTCCGAGAAAGGACGCGCGACCTTAAAAATCTCCACGAAAACCACACCCCAAACCGAACACCGCCGGGTAAAACATCAGGCGCCACAGTATGGGCAGCATAACCACCACGGCAACAGAACAGCACCAACAGCACCGTCGATGAGCAAGACAGCAACAGAAAGTAAGCGTGCTGGCCGTTTCTCTCTTTTTGTTCATGTTCATGGTTGACGTTGTCATAAATTATAAGAGGAAATTAAGCAGCACAAAGTAAAAGATGTGCGCGTGCCAGCCAATTCTCTCTCTTCTTTCATATTCATGTGTAACGTTGTCATAAATTAAGAGGGAATCAGGTTCCACAAGGTATAGTTAGGGTCTGTTTGATTTATGACTAATTTTGCCACAATTAAGCTTAGGCATAAATGTGGCTACCACAAAAAGTGTGGCTAACAAAATGGCCACCACAAGTGTGGCAAGATTTGACAAGAAATTGAGGTCATGTTTGGTTCATAAGTCCTAAGACTATTTTTAGTCCTAACTTATAAGTCTCAAGTCCCTACAAAGTCCCTACCTGTTTGGTTACTGGGACTTAACATGGACTAACAGACCACATTACAACTATAAGTCCCTATAAGTCCTTCCTTGCGAGTCTTATTTCATAAGTCCCAAATGCCCATTTTAAGTCCCTACAAGTCCCTCCTCTTTGGTTTAGATGAGACTTATAGAGACTTTTTTAAATCCCTAAATCAATAAGTCCCTGGAAACAAACACCCTCTGAGTCTATGACATGTGGACCATGTAGCTAGAAAAGTGTGGCAAATCATAAATGTAGTAATGAACCAAACACATACCTAAAATATTATGACACGACTAAGTTTAGGCGTGACGACCTTAGGCTGCAAACCACTCCATTTTGGTTGGAGGATAGGAACAGTACTGGTACTAGATCACCAACTTTGCCAGCCGCGATCCATCGTGGTTAGCTATTATTGGAGGGAAGAAAGCCCAAAGCAATTAATGGAACAGCTTTCTTGACTTCTCTGGTAAGCTGATAAAGAAATGTGTACAGGCAGATGATTCTGCAGCTCTTTTCCCCTGCAGGAGCCAAAAGCCGAGATGGGGACTAGAAACTGATAGAAATAATTGCCTTTGAAAATTATTGATAGTATACTCCATTTTATACCAGTGTATTAGTTACATTATGAAATCAAATAAACTCGAAATACTTAGATACGGTGCATTAACTCCCACCTTGTTCTTTGTTTCTTGACATGAATAAAGTAATCAATCAATAAGAAACGTGAGGCATGCAACGATCAATATAGTTCATTGCATGCAATAGTATTAATTAGCAAATAGACATTAAGTTCTCTTGTTTTCCCTTTGCCTTGGTCGCGATTTATAATGTAAGATGACTTATACTCCCCCCGTCCATATATATAGGGCCTAATGCATTTTTCGATGCTAATTTTGACCATATGCTAGAGCAATAATATTTGACATGCAAGTTACACAAAGCACACTGTCAAATTCATACGTGGAAGGAGCTTCTAATGATATATTTTTTATATTTTACATCATGTATTATTAATCTTATCAATAGTCAAACGCAGCCTCAAAAGATGTATTAGGCCCTATATATTTATGGATGGAGGAAATACACCGGTACGGAGGGAGTAAGTCGTCATAGGAGAATGATGTTAACTTTGATATTTCAAGCTATACTCCCTCTGTATCGGTGCATTACACTAGTAGAAAAGGGTCATTTGTCCCGGTTCTAGAGGGCCTTTAGTCCCGGTTCTGAAACCGGGACTAAAGGTCGGTACTAAAGGCCCCCCCTTAGTCCCGGTTCTTATACCAACCGGAACTAAAGGCCCTCCACGTGGCTGTTGTCTGGAGCTCTACCTTTAGTCCCAGTTGGTAACCGGGACTAAAGAAAATTTTACGACTTTTTTTGAATTTTTTGATTTTTTTCATATTTTCAAATTTTTGAATTATTTTACAATTTAATCTCTAATCACCCCTCATCACTACTCAATTTAACCTCTAATATCTAATCACCCCTCATCATTCCAAATCACCTAACTTCCCGGCCGGTCACCCATCCTCTCACTACTCCAGCCTGACCACGCTTAACTTCCGAGTTTTATCCGCCCTTGTTTCCAAGTCTGCACTTGTTGTTTTCCTGACAATAGTAAGATGTCAATCCTATTAACCCTCAGGAGTTTAGCTTAAGCATGAAGTCACACGTTTCACTGTTTGAGTTTGAAACTATTAATCTAAAAAACAATAATTATTTAGTAACACTAATATTTTTTGAATAAGTAGTTTGACCATAGTTTAATCATAGTTTGACCAGATTTGACCAAAATTCAAAAATTGAAATAATTATTTAGTAACACTAATATTCTTGAATAATTATGTAGTAACACTAATACTTCTTGAATAAGTAGTTTGAACATAGTTTGACCAGATTTAACCAACATTTAAAAAAACTGAAATTTGAGCATATCTTTTTTTTCCTTTTAGAATTTGAGGATTCTAAAAATTTGCAAACAGGCTGTATGCGGATTTTCGTGCTGAACATTTTGATATATTATACTTTTTTCGACATCGTATGCAAAAGTTATAGCCGTTTTAATTCTTCATGACACTTTTTTGCAAAACATGTCCAAATTTAAGTTTGTAAATTTTCCTACATCTCGAAGGATTTTATTTTTTGAAGTTTTTATCATTTTATTTTGTTTTTTTCAAAAGTGAA
>NC_041392.1:33795781-33796519 GCF_002162155.2 Triticum dicoccoides
AAGGGCATCGCACCCTTTAGTCCCGGTTCATATCTCGAACCGGGACTAAAGGTCTAATCTTAAATCCCGGTTTGAGACACGAACCGGGACTAAAGGGCCCATTTGAACCAGGACTAATGCCTTTAGCCGCTCGAACCGGGACTAATGCTCACACTAGTCCCGATTCCTAATGCAACCGGGACTAATGTGTATATTTCGCTGTGACCAAAGCCCTGTTTTCTACTAGTGTTAGGCACATTACGAAAACCAAATGATATCAAAACACTTACGCGTGGTGCATTAACTTCCACCTTGTTCCTTGTTTCTTGACATGAGGCCCTTCCAATGCTCCACCTTGTACAGGTGCTAAGGTTGTCAACTAAGTAAAAAAATCATATGTGGCATTCTAGTTAAGAAACGTTGCTAAGCATGTGTACCTAGGTGGAAGCACAAATCTAAGTTTACAACTAATTAAATGCATGAAACTTAGCATCCAAAAGCTTAGCACCTTTGCATTGGGGACTTGAGTTACTAAGGCATTTAATATACTTAGCACCTCATCTAAACACCTTTGCATTTGAGGTGGTCTGAATAAAGAAATCAACAAATAGGAGATGGGTGGCGTGTATGTTTTAAATGACTTGAGACCACGGCATGCAATGGTCAGTTAATTGTATGCAATCGTATTAATTATCAAATAAAAATTAAGTTTTCTCGGTTTTCGCCCATCTTGGTCGTGGTGCACAACCTAAGATTTCT
>NC_041392.1:33796621-33797435 GCF_002162155.2 Triticum dicoccoides
GATCGTAGACTTCATTCAGTCGAGAGCACACCTATGAAATGGTGAATTGACAATCTGTTTGCATATCATATAGTGCCGACATAATTGCACATTATGCTGTTTGACTATTCATGAAACGAGTGGTCGCCGGATCTTACAAATACATGAGCAAGTGGTGCTCCATGGCTCCATGGGCAGCTAGTTTCCTCAGATCATCTACGACAATTTTCATATTTTAAAAAAATCACGTGTAGGGAAAATTAGCACAAAAAAGTGTGTTCCCCCATTTTCATATTTTTTCAATTTTCTGTAGTCAATTTTTCTTTTGTAATCACAAAAAACACCCATCTTTCCCTATATAGAGTGAAAGATGCATATTATCCAATTGAGGGTGGCGGGAGTCAACCGCCTAAATCCAATAATGTGAACCACGTTTTGTACCATATATATAGTGTTACTATTCATCACCCAAGGTGCAGAATAAGTTATTCTTCATCCGAGGTAATCTTACGATAATTTCATAATTAAATTACGTTTGCAATTCAAATAGTTACATTTCTATTGATTCATTACATAAAATTTGGCATAAGAAAATAAAAATATAGGTCATAAGACAAGAAAATTTACAGTTTATGTGTATTTTACACTATGTTTTTATGTTTGTAATTTTACATAACATAAAATATTTTTTACAACGATTATATATTTTCTTACGGTGTCTTTTTACGTCGGAAATAAGAAAAAAATTACGGAACGTAAAATTACGGGGCATTGATGGTAAAATAGAGGGGGTGAAGAATAACTATACCTCACCCAGGATGACGAATAGCGCGAC
>NC_041392.1:33798131-33800661 GCF_002162155.2 Triticum dicoccoides
TTGCTACAACCTTCCAGGACACGACGCTTTGAACAGATGTGCGGGTGGAGGTTATAGTACACCTATGTTTTTCTATTCCTGCGCTTTTTATATCGCGTGTTCCAAATAGCTAGGCATGTTCCCTATCACCTGTGCGTGCGGTGATTAAGCCGTTGCACGTACACACGAAATACACACGAGGAGCTAGCTAGCAGCGTAGCACGGCAGTGCACGCGCTCTTTTCCCACTTCACCCGTACGTGAACATATGCACGGCAGGCACCCCAGGGATAAGTCACCGCCACGGCCTATCTTCACCGTACACACACATGCATGGTCGCCGCATGCCGCCGCGGCTCGCGCGCCCGTGCATGCCTGCCCCCCGCGCTCCAGCGCGCGAGCGTCGACACGCATGCACGTACGATCCGTGCCCGCGGAGACTGCCGGGCACGCGCGCGGCCACGGTGGCGAACGCGCACTGAAGTGCCTTGCCGGCACGGCGCCAGCCGGGCGCGCTCGCGCGGCAAGCTCGTCGTACGTACGTCTTTTCCATGCGACCTAGCGCTTTCCGATTGCCAAAAAGGACAGGATCGGATGCGAGCTAGCGCTGCTTGGTTGGAGACTAGCTTGCATGGAGGTGTGGTTTGCGTGGCGGGTCAATTCATGCGCACCTGTGTCTAGGGGTGGAAACGGATTGGATGCGGATCGGATAGTGCTCTTACCATTTCCATTTTCATATTTTTAAAACAAATACGATTCCGAATACGGATGTTATCGGATACGGATGTGACTCGGATATTATTCGAATACGGATACGTATCGGATATTTTCTTGATTCGGAACAGATACGAATAATATCAACATATTGCTTAAGTAGATTAGTCGATTTCTATGTGACCTAAAATAATCAACTTGTGACATACAACAAGTCAATGATAAATAGGTTTATGAATAAATACTATTGTAATGCATAATAATTTATAAGTTTAATCATATAAAGAGTAAAATTTAACCACTTATTTGGTTTTTATGTTGGATAATTCGAATATTGAGCTTAGGATTTTAAAAATTACCTCCCATAATCTTATTCGGATACGGATATATCCACTTCCATATCCATATTTGTGTCAAAATCTCCTACCATATTTTATTTTTTATTTGTTTAATAAATTCGGATACGGATAATTTCTATTTCCATTTTGATTCGGATGCGGATGTTTCGGATACGAATAGGCATTTTCTCGAATACGAATATCGGATATTTCGAATTATCCGCTACCACTTTCCACCCCTACCCGTGTCCCCCCGCTCGTCACCTTTGCCGACGCGCTCGGCTCGACCCAACCCATCACGTACGGTACGCGCATCCCGAACGGAGAATTACTACGTGGTTCCCCTGACACAAGACGTACCCACTCAAAAAAAAAAGACAACACGTACGGTTATTAGAGTGGCAGGCAGAGGAACTCTTCTATTCTGTGTGTTCTTCACCATCCCGTTGCATGCGCTCGCGCTCGAGGCGCCGGTCTCTCTCCGTCACGTACGTACTGCAGCGATTTGGCTTCTGGCTTCCTGGAGAGGCCGTTCATGCAGGTCCATGCACGTATGCATCACACCTCTCTCTTAGCTTAGGCTAGTTGTAATGGAGAGTATCATATACTAGTATCATGCATATGATACTAGTATATAATACTACCTCCCTAATGCATAGTATTATGGACTGTGATATTTGGCACACGTGTGCTATATAAGCAAAATTGTCACACCTTTATTTCTTTCATTTTAAAGTATCATACGATCCCTCGTTTTTTGACCTCGCCTCTTTCTAAATGACCCCGCAAGCTCGCCTGAGAAACCTGCTTCTCCCGCACATCTCGGGCGCTCACCCCCGAGAAAACTGCCACTTCTTCACGTCTACCACATGATTTCTCCTCAGAAAAAGTTACCATGATATTTGTATGCAAGTTATCAGGCCTGTGTTGCATAACTTACCGTGCAATTTACATAGAACGTATCAGGTACTATGCTTCAATAACTACACCCTTTCAAAGTTACCATTGTGTTTTGTACACAAGTTATAAGGTCTTTGATGTGTAAAATACCATGGTACTTACACATAAGTTATCAAGGTATATGTACATCAACCTTCCCCCGGTCAAAGTTACCATGGGGGATTGTACATGAGTTACCAGGTATACGGTTCGTATATTATCATGATACTTGCACCTAAAAATCCGGGTGTGTTTCGGTAACTTTTTTCATAGGTCAAAAATTACCATGATGTTTTTGCGTAACTTATCACGCCTATAGCACGTGTGTCCCTCATGACACTAAACATTATGTGACTTTCCCGTGGCACGCCATGTGTTGTGTTCATTCAAGAGACCCACGCGCGAGGCGAATGTATGTTTTTAGCAACTTATATATTTTTCTTTGGTAAAAAAGTTACCATCATGTTTATATTGCAAGTTATCGGTTATGCGGTGCTTATATTATCATGTTATTTACACAAAAAATATTGGAATGTTTTGAACAACTTTTTCCCAGGGCAA
>NC_041392.1:33800821-33803603 GCF_002162155.2 Triticum dicoccoides
ATCATAGTGTTTAGTTATCGTGGTGCATATATTTTCATACTATTTACACATAAAAATGCCAGGGGAGGGAGGTATACTACCGTGCTATTTACACAGAAGATACCGGAGTATCTTTTCAAAAAAAAAATCCCTACGATCAAAGTTACCATGGTGCTTCTACCTTAGTTATCAGATGTGCGCTGCGTATATTACCATCTATTTACACATAAATTATCAGGTATCTTTTCACATTTGTTTTCTCCTATGGTTAAAGTTACCACGATGTTTGTATCTAAATTATCAGGTCTATGGCGTGAATGTTATCGTGCTATTTACAGAAATTACCAGGGGACGGGTTCAACAAATTTATTCCCAATGATCAAAGTTACCACGATGCTTGAAACAAAAAGTTTTTCAGTGCTAACATATTAAAGGCAAAAACATGTCAAAAACAGTATTTCCCTTAGAATGTTCAACAATGAGTATCATAGTTGAGGTGGTTAGCTCCCTTTGTTAATTACCTGCAGACCAAAGATCAAATCCTAGTCTAAGCATTATTTTTGCTGAAAATCGAGAAGGCATGTGGGGCCATAAATGACGATTACGAAAATTAGGAAGGCACGAGCGGGTGTGCCTGATAAAATCGAGGAGGACGTGCGGGAAAGGAAAGAAATCGGAGGAGGACGTGAGGGAAAGGAAAGAAATCGGAAGGTCGTGCGAAAAAGGAAGGAAATCGGGAGAGAATTGATGGCGTTGGATGCGTGTGGCAGTTTCGCAATCTGCCACACGGTTGCCATATACATATTTCGTAGTATTATATATTAGTATCATGTAGTACTTTATTTATTGCCATGCATGACACAAAGTAGTATAGCATTTATTATGATACAGTATGATAATATAATACTCCATCCTCTCTTTCTTCATTTAATGCTATGACACCTCTTCAAAATTGTCTAATTGGCATGCATGATACTAGCTATGATACTAGTATTACAACCAGCCTTAGCTAGCTAGCTGCGTTGGACTCGCTTCCCCTTTTCTCCTTTCTTTGAACTGCTATATTTCTGTTATGTTGCAGTAATGGAAAGGGGTACATGCCCGGTTTAAAAAAAAATGGACTCATCATGGCCGTACGATCGAGGGTGATCATGTGCGAGCTGTGTCGAGCCGTTAATGGCCACTGCGGCCTTGATGTGTCCCACCGCTGGCCTCCAAACGGCCCTACTCTCTTTCATTTCTTTTCCTTCGATGTGAAATATCACGGTACTCGCTCCCCTACTACCTACCAGGTGCGAGTCTATCACACGATCGAGCCGTGCATGCATCACTGTTGCTGCAATGGTGCTGCAGGAGTCGTCGGGTCTCCGTGTGTACCAAACGATGAGTTAAATTATCTCCAAAAATGGAAGCGAGCCAACGACGGCAGATATCTAATCTAAACTAATCCGGCCCAGCCCGAGCGTGTCGACCTGCAACACGTTCAATCGGCCCCATGAACGAACTATATGATGGGCGTTGCCTGTGCATGTGATGATGAGTTTTACCGGCAATGATCCACCGATTTGAGTGACGGGAACTTCCACGTCTTTTTTACCAGGAAAGTGCATGGCCGGTGCATTTCTGCTCGTCTATCGTGGCGACGCGGAAAGACAAGAATTTTCGACACGGATGGGATGAGATGGGTGGGTGGATGATCATCGGCTCTACTGTAGTCGGCAGGAAACTAATGAATGCTCAGTGTCAGTGGCCTATTTGAAGACACGGTTCATTCACGGAAAGTGAAAAAAAAATAGGACGAAAACAAGGAGGAAATGATGTCAAAATTAACGTGGCAGAGATGAGTCGAGCGAGGACGAGGACACATTCCGGCTTACCGGACGTACGGGGCGTAGGACGCATGCTATGCTAGCTGGAACCAAAAGAAACACACATGCATCCATCATCCCATAGACAGATTCCGCACTACCAGCTGCTCCGCTCGGTCACTGCAGCAGCGCCAGCGATGCTGCTAGCGACTAAACGCGCGCTTGATCTCGATCGCCCGGACGCCGGCCGGCTATGTTTGTCAGCATGGAGAATGCCGTCGTGGGATGGATTTGTTCGCCCCTTTTTTTTCTCCTTTGGCAACATCAACGACATACGCGGGAGGGATTTCGCTTTGTCTCCTCCGTCGCCGTCGTGGCCAAGTGTCTATGGGCATAGGCACACGTACAGTTCCCCTTTTTTTTCTGCTTGTTGTTGTTTGTTTGTTTTGTTGTTGCTAAACTTGAGCTAGCTAGCCAGCTAGGTAGCTTACCGTGGAATGTTCACTTACTCCCTGAGAGTGAGGGAGCTTTCATTGGCTCTGCTAGCTAGTGCGGGAGTCGTTAAAAACTGAATTGTCAGGCATGATCATCTCTCGCCGTCGACCGGCTCTTTGATCAGTGGAGGGTGTGCACACTTCTTCCAGAGCGCAATTATAGCCGGCGATCTCCCTCCTCTAATGGAGGTACATATGCTAACTTTATTTATCAGGATAATGAGCTTCTCTACGGGGTAATCATGCATACATGGGAATACTACTAACTGATCGGTCGATGGACGTCGCAACGACAAGATCAGGGATGCATGCATATGGATACGTACGCACGCAGTGCTGTACTGAAAAGTGTACTGATTTGGTGGGGAGAAAAATATTCAGATAATCGAGCATGCATGTTCAAGCTACGTGCATGGTGTCAGCGCGTGTGCGGATTGGGGCCATGCAAAGCACAAACATGATGGCCGAATCAAGGGCGAGTTGTCGCTGGCCAGTGCGATG